>NC_053026.1:328177144-328477144 GCF_003073215.2 Triticum urartu
GCCTACTCTTGATTGTGCCTATACTATATGGAAATTTCTTGAGGAACGATTTCCAGATTATTCCTTGAAAAATTTAGACGAAATTCTCCATAAGTCTATTGCTTTGAGTAAGATGAATTCTACTGACCCTAGCTTTGGTGATTGTCTATTTGAGCTTACCAATCTCATGCGTGCCATAGGAAATGTTGGGATCATTAGCGATATCATATCCGAAGCTATTAGAATTCATAAAGGTGACCATTGTGATGATCATTTGTCTAATGAATTACCCTCTCTAAGAATTGATCAATCACAAATTGATGTTGAACATGGATACTATGATGAGAATGATGATAGTGACTATGATCTCGATGATGCGATGAGACACTTCGGTCTTATGGCAAATCTTCGTGGCTACATGGCTGGAGGAAAGGAATGGGTCCTTGATAGTGGATGTACTGATCATATGACCGGAGATAAAGACATGTTCCATGAGCTTGCTGGAAACGACGGCCCTCGAAAGTATGTCACTTTTGGTGATAATTCAAAGGGTAAGGTGGTTGGCCTTGGTAAGGTGGCCATCTCACATGATAGCTCCATACAAAATGTCATGCTCATTGAATCTCTTGGCTACAACTTACTTTCAGTATCTAGACTTGCCGATTTCGGTTTCAATGTCCTATTTACAGAAGTAGACTGCCAAGTGTTTCGTAGAGATAATCATAAAATGGTCTTTACGATATACGTAGAGGAGATCTTTACATTGTTGATTTCACTAAAAAGGCTCAACCTAGAACTTGCTTAATTGCTAAATCTTCTAAATGCTGGTTGTGGCATAGAAGGCTAGGCCATGTGGGCATGCGAAACCTGGACAAACTCATTAAAGGAAATCATATCCTTGGCGTTAACGATGTCATATTTGACAAGGATAGACTTTGTAGTGCTTGTCAAGAAGGGAAACAAGTTGGAGGAAGTCATCGCGCTAAGAACATCATGACCACAAGAAGACCACTCGAGCTACTTCACATGGATCTCTTTGGTCCAAATGCCTACAAGAGTCTCGGTGGTAACTCATTTGGTCTAGTCATAGTTGATGACTTTTCAAGATTTACGTGGGTGTTCTTTCTTGATGACAAATCGCAGGTCCAAAAGATCTTCAAAAACTTTGCTAGGAAGGCCCAAAATCAATTTGACATGAAGATCAAGAAGGTTCGGAGCGACAACGGAACGGAGTTCAAGAATGCAAATGTAGACACCTTTCTTGACGAAGAAGGGATTGCACATGAGTTCTCAGCTACGTACACACCTCAACAAAATGGAGTCGTTGAGAGGAAGAACCAGACTCTTATCGAGATGGCAAGAACGATGCTTGATGAGTACAAGACGCCAAAACACTTTTGGGCGGAAGTGGTTGAGACAACTTGTCATGCAACAAATCGCTTGTATCTTCACAAGCTACTCGGCAAGACGGCATACGAGCTCCTCACCGGTAACAAACCCAAAGTTGGATACTTTTGAGTATTCGGCTCAAAGTGCTACATTCTTGATAAGCATCGTTGTTCTAAATTTGCTCCTAAGTCTCATGAAGGTTTCCTACTTGGTTATGGCTCAAACTCTCACACATACCGTGTCTACAACAATTTCACTCGAAAGGTTGAAGAAACGGTAGATGTGAAGTTTGATGAATCTAACGGCTCGCAAGTAGAGCAATTGCAATTGATGTAGGAGACAAAGATCCGTCGAAAGCAATCCAAGACTTGTCTATTGGCAAGATTCGTCCAACGGAGATAAAGGAGAGTACCTCGTCCATCCAAGTGGAAGCTTCTACCTCACGACAAGGTGAACCAAGAGTTGATACGAAAGCATCCACGAGTAGGACACACCAAGATGAAGAAGACGAGGAAGTGCACCAAGACGAACATCAACAACCTCCTTCTCCACCACGACAAGAGAACGACAACGATAACAATGAAGAAGGCCAAGAAGAAGAACAAGATGAAGAAGATGTTCAACCAAGACCCAAGCAAAAGCTTTCACGAGTTCGAGCAAGAATTGCCAAAGATAATCCTGTGGAGCAAATCTACAATGATATCCAAACTGGGAGAATCACTCGCTCTAAAACTCGTTTGGCTAACTTTTGTGAACATTACTCATTCATCTCTAGCATTGAACCTATGAAGGTTGAAGAAGCATTGGAGGATTCGGACTGGATAAATGCTATGCATGAAGAGCTACACAACTTTGAGAGAAATCAAGTGTGGACATTGGTCGAGAAGCCCGACAACAACCACAACATCATCGGTACCAAATGGGTGTTTCGCAACAAGCAAGATGAAGATGGACAAGTGGTTCGCAACAAAGCATGTCTCGTCGCCCAAGGCTACACACAAGTCGAAGGTATGGACTATGGTGAGACATATGCTGCCGTTGCTAGACTTGAGTCCATTCGCACCTTACTTGCTTATGTTAATCACCATGATATCACTTTGTACCAAATGGACATTAAAAGTGCTTTTCTAAATGGTGAAATTGAGGAGGAAGTTTATGTTAAGCAACCTCCCGGCTTTGTCAATCCTAAGAAACCTAATCATGTCTACAAACTTCACAAAGCCCTTTATGGTCTTAAACAAGCTCCTAGAGCATGGTATAAATGCTTGACCAAGTTCCTTATTGAAAAAGGCTTTGAAATTGGAAAAAATAGATTCTACTCTTTTTACTAAAAGGGTTAATGGAGAACTATTTGTATGCCAAATTTATGTCGATGATATTATATTTGGATCAACTAACCCTCATTTTAGTGAAAAGTTTGGGAAGCTAATGTCGAAGAAGTTTGAGATGTCTATGATGAGTGAACTCAAATTCTTTCTTGGTTTGCAAATCAAGCAAACTAAGGAAGGCACCTTTGTCTTTCAAATGAAGTACACCAAGGACTTATTTAAGAAGTTCAATATGCAAGAATGCAAAGGTATGACTACACCCATGCCTACTAGTGGACATCTTGATTTGACCAAAGATAGTGAACCGGTTGATCAAAAAGTTTACCGCTCTATGATTGGTTCATTGTTATATCTATGTGCTTCACGTCCCGATATCATGCTAAGTGTGTGCATGTGTGCACGATATCAAGCTGCTCCTAAGGAATGTCATCTTAAGGTCGTGAAGAGGATAGTGAGATACTTAATACATACATCAAATTTTGGCATTTGGTATCCAAAGAGGGCTTCCTTTGATCTTGTTGGCTACTCCGACTCGGACTATGCCGGTGACAAGGTTGATAGAAAGTCCACTTCGGGTACTTGTCAATTCCTTGGTAGATCTCTTGTGTTTTGGTCTTTCAAGAAACAAAACTCGGTATCCTTATCCACCGCCGAAGCGGAATACATTGCCGCTGGTTCATGTTGTGCTCAATTACTTTGGATGACCCAAACTCTTAAAGATTATGGGATATATGTGAAACATGTTCCATTACTTTGTGACAATGAAAGTGCTATCAAGATTGCTCACAATCCCGTGCCGCACTCTCGAACTAAGCATATTGAAGTTCGTCATCATTTCATTCGAGATCACGTTGCTAAGGGTGACATAAACCTTAAGCATGTTCGCACCAATAAGCAATTAGCGGATATATTGACTAAAGCACTTGATGAGAAAGTGTTTTGCAGGTTAAGAGGTGAATTGAACATCATTGATGCTTCAAACTTGGAGTAGGAACTCCATTGGATACATGCAAGACTTGAGCTTACGACTAATCACTTGATATTTCTCCTATGATGATTATCTTATGTCTTGAAAATTTGCATCTTGCATGTTATCTAACCCTTGGAGGTACTTGGATGAATCTAATTCTATGAGATTGCAACTCACTCACATCTTGAACAATCTCTACATCACCAAGTCTCTACACAATGGTGGTTGATGACAAGGAAGCACGAAACCTTTCAAACATATCCTTTGACAAATTCTATGTTGAGTTTCATGATTGTCATGTTGGATACACAAGTGATCTTCCTTGCGAAAACTAACCCATGTAGGTAGATGAACTCAAAATCCAAAGGGTACTCCCAACTCTTGATGGGCTACATCAACCTTGAGCAACCCACACAAGTTCAACTACATGATCAAGATCAACACCGCCACCCAAGGTATGTTATTCCATCTTAGAGTAGCTTTACTCCAAGTCATGAGTCAAAGCAACTCGACAAGATGTGAATACATCAAGATACTTAAACGAAAAATGGTAACCCCATTTTGAGCTTAAACGATGAGTACGACCTATGATCAAGTGATATACTCTAATATAGGTGACTTTGTCACTGCCCAACTCTAGATGAAGTTCTCTTGTGTTCTTTTCTGTGTTCTTGCATTTGTCTCATGCATATTTGTTTCCCCTTTCAAAAAAAACTTCATCTAGATCTTTTAGTTTCTTTTCTTTGCTTTTTGTTCTGCATTTTTTGCATCCAATTCATTGCAAATCTTTGTGAGATCTTATTTGTCCAGTGAGCTGAGGTGACAAGTGTTTTTCTCTGTGATGAACTCGGTTCCATCGGTTTCATGTCTCCGGTCTAGCCGAAGATTTTCGGAGCAACCGAAGCATACAACTCGGTGACACCGATTTCACTACAGGAAAAGCATTTTGCCATTTATTCCTGCTTTATTCTTGATCCAGCTCCACTCAATGAATCTTGTCCTCTGCAAGCATCACATTTACCTTAATGCTTTGTACTGTGATTCAAGGACCGAACCCATTCACAACAAATTCCAGAAGACCCTTCTTGGAAATTGATGTTAAAGGGGGATAGAGAGATCACATCAAAGCTTAATCATATCTCTAGGGGGAGGGAATACTCCAGGAACGTGCAATCTTCAAGGATCCCAGATGCTTGATGTTCAAGAGGAGAGATGCCACATGTCTTCTTGGGGGAAAGACATGTTCATATGTGCTTATTTGCATTAGCTCTGTTCATTTGTTTCTTTGAGCTCTGTTTTTCTGTTCCCTATCTTCTCCCAGTATCCCATGCTAAATTCAGGGGGAGCAAGACATCCAAGGGAAAGAAATTTATTAAATTCATTGCATATCTTTCTCTTTGGGGACATGTCAATATCTATCGTGGTACTCTGTACTCACTCTACATGTCATCCCAGTCTTGGTACTCTTGTGGTTTCTTTTGTTTGCTCTAGATAGTGGGTGCATCTGTGTTATCTAACCTTGTTTACGCAGGCTCATCCCATCCTAGCCAACTCAAGACCACAAGGTAAGTATATGCATCATAGTCATGTGTATGAGAAATTCTTGCTGATGTACATACCGTTTGCAAGAAGAACTCATGGGCATGAAGGTACATTTCCCATATTCATATCTTTTGCCCTGATGCATATAGCCAAGATACATGTAACACATTGCTACTCTGTCATGGTTATGCTCTCACATGCTTCTATATTAAATATTCACATGATTGCATACATGTGGGGGAGCCTATGCTTGTTACATGTCTTTCCATAGCTTTACTTGCTATTCTCTATATCTTTATCTAAAGCTTTGATGTATGTTGCCATCAATTACCAAAAAGGGGGAGATTGAAAGCACAAGTACTCCCTGGGTGATTTTGATAATTAATGACAACATATCTCTTGTTGGACTAATACTTTTACCTAGTATGTTTCAGACAAGTTCAACAAATTAAGTGGCATGGACTAAAGGATGTGGAACCACTTGAAGATGCTAAGGACAAAGGATTAGTTCAAGCTTCAAGATCAAGACTCTACATTTTCTATTTTAGTGATCCAAGATCACATTGAGTCTATAGGAAAAGCCAATACTATCAAGAGGGGATGAGGTGTTGCTTGATGAGGTTCTTGCTTCATAGTGCTTAGTGATATGCTCCAAAACCCTCAACTACCTTCCCACATCCACATATGACCTAAACCAAAAGTCAAACTCGGCCCCACCGATTCTTTCTATCCGGCGTCACCGAGTTCAGATGTCATAGCCACTGCTACAAACCCTAGGCAAATCGGTTTCACCGATAGGGATCTCGGTCTCACCGAGATGGGATTGTAATCTCTATGTGTATGTCCATTACCAAAATCGGTCCCACCGAGATTGAGCAATTGGTACTACTGAGATTACAATGCAAACTTTCTGGTTAGCTTATTACCAAAATCGGTCCCACCGAGTTTGTGTACTCGGTCTCATCGAGATTACGTTATGCCCTAACCCTAACCATATCGGTCCTACCGAGTTGTATCTCAGTCCCATCGAAAATCCTAACGGTCACTAGGTTTGCTAAATCGGTCCGACCGAGTTTCTCAATTCGGTCTCATCGAGATTGGTAAATCGTGTGTAACGGTTAGTTTTTGTGTGGAGGCTATATATACCCCTCCACCCACTCGTCATTCCTGGATTGGCTAGGTGTTACTTCTTGGAGTGTGGTGTCTCCTAGATTGGCTAGGTGTCAGTTGGGAGCCTCCGACAAGATTGTGGAGTTGAACCAAGGAGTTTGTAAGGGCAAGGAGATTGCCTACGTCGTGAAGATCTACCGCTAGTGAGGCAAGTCCTTCATGAGAGATGACCATGATGGGATAGACAAGGTTGCTTCTTCGTGGACCCTTCGTGGGTGGAGCCCTCCGTGGACTCGCGCAACCGTTACCCTTCGTGGGTTGAAGTCTCCATCAATGTGGATGTACGATAGCACCAACTATCGGAACCACGACAAAAACATTAGTGTCTCCAATTGAGTTTGAATTCTCCAAACCCTTCCCCTTACATTCTTGCAAGTTACATGATTTACTTTCCGCTGCTCATACACTCTTTGCATGCTTGCTTGATATGTATTGTGTTTGTTAAACTTGTGCCAAAACTCCACTTCAACTTAAAAAAATTAAAAACTGTAACTTTTGGTACTTAGTGTCTAATCACCCCCCTCTAAACACCTTTTTTCGATCCTTTCAAGATCCTCATCACGCGCTTCTCACGACCGGCAAGATAGAACAAGTCGTTGTCCTCGTTAGGCTTCGGTGAGGAGAGGATGGTGCCATTGCGGTGTAGTGCCGAACCATCTCCTCACCGAGAGAAGAGCACTACGACAACGGCCGGCGTGGGTGGATGAAGGTCAATGACTCCGGCGTCTTGCACACGAGCTACACGGCCACGACGGGAATCAGCAGCACACGTGATGCCCTCCCTAGTGGCCGTGCCCGCCACCACCCCCCCTTGCCATGACGCCTTCCCTGGCTCACTCCCCTCCCTTGCTGCTGCTGCTGGTCACGCAGCACACGCAGGGCTCGCACGCGGGGCACGCAGACGCAGTACACACCCCCACTGCCATCGGTGGTTTTCCATGCCAGTCGGGTTCAGGAAAAGAGGTCCGCTAGATACCTCGGTCTGGTTTGGTCCGGTCCACCGGCGGTGCCGGTGAGGACCATGGCAGCGCGAGGCGCACGATGTCATCCGTGTAGAGGAGGAGCGCTCCCCTGCCGTGATGCTTGAGGGCTCGTAGTGCCTTTGATTGGTTGCCCTTCTCAAGTCAGGCGAGGGCCTTGTGGCGGGTGTTCACGCGGTGACATCGCCGCAACACATCGATGAGCAGAAGCGCCCGGCGGGCCGGCGGTGGGATAGGGTTCGGTTGGAGATTGCCCTTCTGTAGGCCCATCTAGGGAAGGAAAGAGATTTGGCAGAGAGTAATTAAGGTGGTTTTTAGAGAAAGAAAAAAAATCATGCGTGAGATACGGGATCAGATCGTGGGCGTGGGGGTGGGAATCAGACGATGACCAGGCAGGCAGGAGATGGTCCGTGGCAGGAAAAAGAACCTTATTATTTCCTTTGTTTGGAGATTGATTACCATTCGTGAGTTAAGCTGGGTATCAAAGAAGAATCTGACTGTGATAAAGTGGATTGATTGTTGTCTTGTATGTTTGGTTTTGATATTTGAAAATTGATTACCATTCATTAGTTGAGTTATCAAAGAAGAAATCAATCACCATATGTGAATTCATTGTGTTACCAAATAAACGTTGGGTTTGTCCGGCCAGTGGGAGGGGGGTGAATAAAAAATCGACAAAAAAAACCGACGAAATTAGGAGGTGGGATCGTTAGTGCGGGAATTGGGAGGTGGAAGGGAGGACGAAAAACCAAGAAAGATGGGACGAAAATTAACCGCGGAGACTACCAAATGAGACATTAAAAGTAGAGATTATATAATGAAAATTCGTTTAGCCCGATTTAAAAAAAGTACCACTCACTTCACAACATCATGAAGAAATTCAGCGGAACCACAAAAAAGACGGATAAAGTCGTGGTGTGGCGGTGTTCCTTTTTTCACTTTGGAGAACCACACACGCATAGATAAACCTGAATTCAACTCTCATTTCAAAGAAAATACACCGAATAAACTCTAGCTGTATTTACCTACGCTTCACACCCAGCACCAGAACAATGATGGCGAGGGCCGCGAGGCACACCATAGCAGCAGCAGCAGCAGCCCACATCGTCGTCTTCATCATCTTCTTTTTCTTCTGTTGCCGCCTCTGCTTTCCGCGGCAAACACGAGCTGCGCGCGGCGGACGGCGGGACGGGACGACGCGAGCTCCAGGGTCTCTCATGACCACGCTGCTCCCGAAGAGCACGGAGTTGGTGACGCCCTGCACGTTGTTGTTCACGTAGATGTTGATGCAGCGGCAGCGGCAGCAGCGGGCGTTGTTACCGCCGCTCGCCGGCGCCACCGACATCGTCGCCCCCGTGCTCCTGCACCTCGACGCCGACGCCGACGAACCACCTTCTACACCCATCCTCACCCGATCCCCTTGTATTCACAATCACAGGCCCCAGTTTCGTTTATGTGTAAGCTACTAATACTAGTACTACAAGGAAGGAGATGAAGGAGGCGCGCGTTGTTGTTCTTTGCTCCAACGCCAAGAAAAGCATCGGGCATCAATGGCTCCCTTGTTCTTTTTGCGCCTTGCAGCATAGGACAGGCATCTTAAATTCTTAATTGCCCAGTGTGCTTCATTGCATAGGCAGGATACGAGAAGTAGATGATGCTGTAAAATAAACAGAAAGTTACCAGATGAAATTACGCGTGATCACTTATTTGGACCATGGGGACAGTTAGTATATATTCAGATTTTAACATAACGCAGAGCTTCAAGCTAACATTTTATTTCGTTGATATTTCACAACCTAAACTACAAGCAAACTATTATCAGTGTGCCAGTGCCTTCCAAAATCGCAATCAATCTTCTGAATCGCAATGCTCCTCCCGCCTACGCTAGTGTTGAACGGCATACTCGGTTGCTTTCTTTTAGAGGTTTTCATGGTCCAAATTGTTGAACTGTCACATACATTGTAACGTTGGGTTGTTCTATATTTCTTTCTGTTGTAACAAGGTAGGCCTAGTCTTTAGGGATAGACCTAATCTAGCGTCACCATCCGGGACGTGCCCTGCATGTAGGGCTGGCTTTCTATATGTACGTGTAAACAATTATGGAAACATAGAGTGTGATTGATCGCTCAGTTTGGTAATCAGAGCTATGGCTTCCCCTTCCTCCTCTTCCGAGCGAACGGCTGATGCCGCTGCCGCCGCCTCCGGCAACCTTGTTGATGCGCCAGCTCCACGCGCTCCGGTTTCTGACGAGACCTCTGGCTCCGGCGGTCTTCCTCTTGCAGCTATCCCACCCACCCCCTTAATCCTGCCTTCCTCCTCCAATCCTCCCCCACCTCTCCCGTCCAGCGTCGCCGGCGTCATCGACTTCAAACTTGCGCTCGACGGCCGCAACTTCACGCGCTGGAGGAACTACATCACCCTGCTGCTTGCACGGCACCACGCCGAGGATCATGTCCGGGCCGTCTCGACTCGCCGGCTGGCCGACCCGGCATGGCGTGATGACGACACCACCGTCGTCCTTTGGTTCTACACCACGATCGAGGGGGACCTCCTTGACATCCTCGCCCCCGCCGGCTCCTCCGCCTTCACCATCTGGACGCGGCTCCATGAGTACTTCCTCGCCAACGAAGCTGAACATGCTATGCATCTGGGCCAGGAGTTTCGGGCGTGCGTGCGCGGCGACCTCACCGTCCACGAGTACTGCCGTCGGCTGCAAGGCATCGCGGCCGCCCTCGCCGACGTCCGTGAGCCCGTCACAGATCGCACCCTCACCTTGCAGATGCTCGATGGGCTGGGGCCCAAGTTCGCGATGCAGTCGGCGATCCTTCAGTCCACCGTGCCACTGCCCACCTTCAACCAGGCGCGCGCCCGTCTCGTCCTCGCCGAACTATCCATGGACAAACATGTCCGTGCTGAGGGGGCTCAGGTCCTCGCGGTGCAGCATGATGACCGCGGCCCCGCCGGCGACCGTGGTGGTGCGCGTGGTGGCGACCGCGGCGACCGAGGCGGAGATCGCGCCCCTGCTGGCGGTGGTGGTGGCCGTGGTGGCCAGCTCGGGGCAAACCGCAGCCAGCGCGGTGGGCGCGGACGCGGCCGCGGCCGTGGGCGTGGTGATGCCCCTGCTGGACGTGGTGCGGGTGCTCAGCCGTGGCTAGGCTACTTCGTGCCGATGGGCGCACCCTTCCCTCCGCCGCGCAGCCCGTGGATTCCACCGAACTCCGCCGGTGTCCTCGGCCCTCGCCCCGGTGCGCCCGCACAGGCCTACCCGCTGCTGTACCCGCCTACTCCGGCCCCTCCAGGCCCTGTCTACGGCGCACCTCCAACCAGCTGGGACGCCGCGGCCATGTACCACGCTGCCCCCAGCTACGGCACTGCCTTCCACCCCAACGCCGAGTGGATCATGGACACAGGCGCTGCATCCCACGTCACTGGCGATGCAGGTACCTTGACTTCATATCATCCCCTCTTAGCGCCTTCTACTCGTCATATCATTGTCGGCAATGGCTCTCGTCTACCCGTGCTCGCTGTTGTACTACTCATCTCCCACCCAAACCCTTTTATCTACGCCATATTCTTCTTTCCCCTAATATAGTCAAGAATCTTATTTCCGTTCGAAAGTTTACTCGTGATAATTTGTGTTCCGTTGAATTTTACCCCCTTGGCTTTTCCGTGAAGGATCTAGCCACCAAGGAGGTACTTCTGAGGGTCAACAGTGATGGGGACTTGTATCCCTTCTCCGGAAATAATGGGCTTGCTCCCACTGCCGTCCTCACTATCTCCATGCACGACCTTCGGCATCGGCGGCTTGGACACCCCGGCTCCTCTACTTTTTCCCATTTTTTTTAGATTTTCTTACCGCATGTAATAATGATGTCCGTCCTTCCCATCTATGTAGTGCGTGTCAAATGGGCAAACATACACGCCTGCCCTTTGCCACGTCCACCTCCTACACTACCACCCCCTTCCATTTAATTCACTGTGACATTTGGACATCTCCGGTTGTGAGTTATTCTTGCTACAAATATTATCTTATTATTGTTGATGATTATACTCATTTTTCTTGGACTTTCCCGTTACGTACAAAATCTGAAACATGCGACACCCTCCTCCATTTCTTTCAGTTTATTTTCACCCAATTTGGCGTGCTTATTAGGTGCGTGCAATGTGATAACGACGGCGAATTCCTCACCACTTCCCTACGTGACTACTTCTCTAACAACAGTGTCTCTTTTCGTCTCACTTGTCCCCATACTTCTCCGCAAAACGGTAAAGCGGAACGCCACATCCATACGACAAATGACGTAGTCCGTACCTTGCTCTTGCAAGCCGGCATGCCTCCTTCCTTTTGGATTGAGGCGCTGCACACCGCCACCATCTTGCTCAACATCTGTCCCTCGCGCGCAATACATCACTTCACGCCTCACTTTATTCTCTATGGCGTCCACCCCACCTATGATCATCTCCGGACGTTCGGATGTCTCTGTTTTCCCAACACATCCGCCACAGCCACACATAAACTCTCTCCCCGCTTCACCCGCTGCGTTTTTATTGGCTACCCGCGTGAACAGAAAGGATACAGGTGCTTCGATCTCGCCACTAGGAAAGTCATCATCTCGCGGCATGTTACCTTTTATGAAAATTCCTTTCCTTTTTCTGAGACCACAGGATCGGCGGACGCAGAAAATCCTCCCGCTGCCAAACCTGTCAGCCGCCCCATCCCCACCTCGTACCCATCCCCCCCGTGCCCACCACCTGATTCCGCGCCCGCCACTCATGCACCGCCAACTGTCCCGGCGGCCCCTCACACGCACTACCGACACGGTCTCCCGATCCCACCGCGGGGCCCAGTCCGCTAACCGCCAGCGCCCCGCATGCATGCAACGCCCCCACTCCCGGCCTCCCCTCGGGATCACGCCCGTGAACCCCACCCACTGCGGGACCTCTGCGCCCGACTCCCTCCACCCCGCGGGCCAGCCTCTCTTCCTCGATTGACGCGCGCGCCCATTTGTTTCCCACACCCACGCTGCCACGTCTGCCTGTGTCCCCCGCTCGCCCACCACTACCGCCCCATGCAGTCCCGATTTCACCACCTGCCAACCCACATCCAATGCGGACACGGGGCAAAACCGGTTATGCCATGCCCAAGAAAATTCTTGATCTTCATGTTAGTGACGCCCCCTCCCCTCTTCCGTCATCGTACCGTGCAGCACTTAAGGACCCAAACTGGCACGCCGCAATGCTTGATGAGTTTAACGCGCTAATTCGGAATGATACGTGGTCTTTGGTTCCTTGTCCTGCAGGTGTTAACGTGGTGACCGGCAAGTGGATATTTCGTCACAAGCTTCACCCCGACGGTACCTTGGCGCGGTACAAAGCTCGCTGGGTGGTGCGCGGCTTCACACAGCAGCCGGGCGTCGACTATGGGGAGACATTTAGCCCTGTGGTCAAACCGGCGACTATACGGGTCGTTCTCAGCATCGCGACGGCCAACGCTTGGCCTATCCGCCAGATGGACGCCAAGAACACCTTTCTTCATGGCGACCTTGCCGAGACTGTCTACTGCGAGCAGCCCGCCGGCTTCGCGGATGCCTCATTTCCCACGCATGTTTGTCGACTCCACAAGTCCCTCTACGGGCTAAAGCAGGCGCCACGCACTTGGTTCCTTCGGTTCACCCGTTTCCTTCATTCACTTGGATTTGTGTCGTCCAAGTGTGACACGTCGCTCTTCATCTTGCGTCGTGGCACCTCTCTCGCGTACTTGCTCGTCTACGTCGATGACATCATCCTCACTGCCAGTACCACCGCTCTCCTCCAGTCGCTTGTCACCTCTCTCCAGTGAGTTTTCCATGAGTGACCTCGGTGACATCCATCACTTCCTCGGCATTAATGTCCATCGCTCCACCACTGGTCTTTTCCTATCGCAGGAACAGTACGCTCTTGAGATATTGGACAGGGCTAACATGCTTAACTGCAGGCCTATCTCCACCCCCGTCGACACCTGTAGTAAGTTGTCTGGCACTGATGGGGTTCCCTATTCCGATCCCACACACTACCGCCGTCTTTCCGGTGCCCTACAGTATCTCACACTCACGCGGCCGGATATCTCTTATGCCGTGCAGCAGCTTTGTCTCGTCATGCATGCTCCTTTGGATAGTCACTACCAGCTACTTAAGCGTGTCTTACGCTACATCTGGGGCACGACTCACTATGGGCTTCAGCTCTACCGCTCCTCACACGATCTCCTCGCGTACAGTGATGTTGATTGGGCCGGATGCCCTGACACTCGGCGATCTACCTCGGGCTTCTGTGTGTTTCTCGGCGCCAACATGGTCTCTTGGTCATCCAAGCGACAACACACGGTGTCCCGCTGCAGCGCCGAGGCCGAGTACCGTGCAGTTGCTAACTGTGTGGCCGAGTCGTGCTGGCTTCGGCAACTCCTCAGCGAGCTTCATCGTCCTCCTCGTCGCGCCACGCTCGTCTACTATGATAACGTGAGTGCTGTGTACCTGTCCACCAACCCCGTCCAGCATCAGCGCACCAAGCATGTGGAGATTGACTTGCACTTCGTCCGTGACCGTGTGGCGCTCGGCGACGTCAAGGTGTTACATGTCCCGACTACGTCGCAGTTTGCCGATGTCTTCACCAAGGGCTTGCCGTCTTCAGTCTTTCGTGACTTTCGCTCCAGTCTGAACGTCTTGCCGGGCGCCGTTCGGACTGCGCGCGGGGGGGGGGGTGGGGAGGCGGGGGGGGTTGAACTGTCACATACATTGTAACGTTGGGTTGTTGTATATCTCTTTCTGTTGTAACAAGGTAGGCCTAGTCTTTAGGGATAAACCTTATCTAGCGCCACCATCCGGGATGTGCCCTGCATGTAGGGCTGGTAAACAGTTATGGAAACATAGAGTGTGATTGATCGCTCAGTTCAAACTGAGAATGTTGCCAGCTCAGTGTCAGTATGTCACAAATGCTTAAGTTTAGGCAGTGCCACATCTTTGGTTATGACACATTTTTCACCAAGGTCAATATGGTAAATTTTATTGTAGTTGTATAATGAGTCACGGCGAAAGCTGGTCGCAGCAAAATAGTATAGTTGTCGGGAACCTCTGGTATATAACTTACTGGCAACCAAACAAAGCTACCAATAGACCTGCGGCACATCCAAAGTTATCATGTTGGCCAAATTAAGGTGTCCTAGATTGGCTTGAGTCTAACCATACTGAAATTTAACACTGAAATTCGCAGAGTCGCTAGTAGCCTTTTACATTGTACAGAGATGCCAGATTCAAAGCAAGTGTACTTGCAGAAATCTACAAACTAGTATGTTTCATCTGTTATCTACTGGAGATTGGACACATCCATTTGCAAATTCATATTGATGTACGTGATACACATATCTTCTTATTTCATATCACACAGTGCTACAATTGTTACTTGATGAGGATGCATCTCGCTGGAGAGCCTTCAGCACCGCGCAACCTTAGTGGCAAGCAATGCAATGTGTATATTCCAGTGGCAACATGTTCAAGGTTCAAGGCTTCCACAAGGATGACTTCCTGAAAGGAACAGATAACAGGTTTAAAAGGAGTCTCAATCTGGTTTTCAGGGATTTTACATGGAGAGAGTGATCTCAATATTAAAACCAATGTTTTTTTTGGAAGTTACGAAAATTACAAGTGGTGAAAGGGTTACTACCGAACAACCAATTTTTATGTTGAATATGAACTTTTCGTATCTTCCAAATACGGATGAGATTGATTTGAACTAAGCGGGTTTATGTAATATGTCACCTCCCTAAGATATGTTCCCACGGAGACCAAAAGTTTACCACTCGAATGGGTTTAAACCCTTACCCTTTTATCAAGAAATACTAGATGAGCTGGAATACATTCCTCATATGCTCCCACAGACAAGTAATCAACTCCTGCATGAACAAAATATTAATTAACATTAGAGAAGGGAATGTGAGTAAGATGGGAGACTAAGACCAAGATATATTACATGTTCAGTAATTTAAAATTTAAAACCAGTCATTTTCGCTTTGGTGATTTACCACGCATTATTGGTAGCAACGGTATTGCTGATGAAAAATATATCTTGCAAATTTAATCAAAAGACTGTTGTGCACAAAGTGAATGAATACATTTCGACTTACCAACTAGTTGGATGTCAGTGTTATCAATCAACCACTGAGCACCGTCCTCCATGAAGCCAACATAACTTGAATCAAACTCTTTCTTCCACATAAGCTTTCTGCATTAAGGAAAGATTGATGTTTGATATAGTTTACATAGTTTTTATTAAATAATAACTCACTTCGAATATGATATAAATTTTGCTCCATAAGAAAATGTCATCCACACTCAATTAAAAATTGAGTATCAGGAACATTAAACAAATCAATGAGCCAACATCATATATTAAATATACAATTAAAATGGGTTGATCCACTAAAAGGAAATATAAACAAAGACCGATATTGAAATTTCTGTTGTTTCATATTGCGTTAGCACATGCATTTTATTTTCAATTTACATGATTACTACTCCCTCTGTCCCATAATATAGTGTCAAAAACGCTCTTATATTATGGGACGGAGGGAGTATTACCTAAGTCATGCACATAACATAGACAACATAAGTGCAAGGTAAGTATTGAAAATATTTGGATATGCTTATCTTTTCTATAACGTACTTTAGTTGTCATGCTTAAAATTGCATGTTTAGACGATTTTTTTGTGGGATATATATGTTCTTTTGAGATGGACTATGAAGTTAAAAATAAGTGGCAGCCAGTGTTAAACAGTAATAAGATCATACCATGAAAATCCAACTATAGAAGTGTAGGATGTGGGCTCAATTGAACCCCCACCCCCACACCCCACACACAATTTTGTAAAACAGTCTAAATTTTATGGCCGACATACAATGTAATTCCAAGTGTTAAATCCACCTCAAATTTCTGATCGGCAGTGATCACAAGGTTAAAAATGACATAATACACTAACTGAAGTTTTATGGGGGAAGACTTGTGCGAGATCTTACATTAGGTGAGATCTATGAGATCGATTTTTTTGAAAAAAAATACATGTTCAAACATTCTCAAATTTTTTGTAGACACACATCAATGTTTGATGTACAACCTAAAAAAGTTTCAGCTCCTAAATCAACTTACATTAATAGAAACAAAAAAGACAAAATCAGATATGAATAGTGTCAAAGTACTATTCACCCAAAACTGCTACTATTCACATTTGAATTTGTATTTTTTGAATCTCTAAATGTACATCAAGTTTTGAGCTGATTTTTTTCAGAGCTGTAGACATACCCCACAATGAATGTTGTCAAATTATTTCAGGTTTTTTCAAAATGTCTAGATATGATTTTTTTTTTGGGTTGATCTCACGATCTCACCTAAAAGTGAGATCTCATATAAGTCTCCCCCAAGTTTTATGTATGCCATCACCATCATCATAGAGTAAAGCCACCATGTGTTGTATGTGCACACGTATACATGAATGTGATGCGAGTTCTTGTGTGCATGCATAGTATGTTGGTATTACCTGTCGGTGTTTAAGGTTCTGAAGAGTACACGGCGGACTCCTTTAGGAATATGCAAGGACTCCATGACATCAGCTGCAAGAAAAGAAGTTTGTATTTGGGGGTGTTTTTCATGAACATATATGCACACATTGTCTACCATGAGTCCATGAAACATTATGAAACAATATAATTTGAGGTGGCAGAACCAGTATTACATGATCATGATGTAACATGGAAATATCATCTTTACAGTTCAAAATGAAAGACAGTGATGTGCGCATATATATTATTCTCGCTTGCGCTCTTAATCCTGACAATTTACTATTTTTACTTTCCAATTGGTGTGTCTTACAGGGACACAAATTTGACACATGCCAATTTAAATATCTAAAATTAAATTTGTTAACCGGGTGAGATTACTTCCTGAAATTCAAAAATGTAACATTTTTTTACTTCAAATTCAGACATGTGAGAGTACTTCCTGAAATTCAAAATGTAATACTCCCTCTGTAAAGAAATATAAAAGCGTTTACATCACTACACTTAGTGATGTAAACGCTCTTATATTTCTTTATAGAGGGGGTACTTTTTTGCATGGGTTGAAATGATTGGGCTTTTCCCCTAAACAATACAGATAACATTTGGACATGAACATGTAGATGTCTATTTTTTTTGTATTTTTTTCACATTTACTAAACTATTTTAGAGCAAATGCTCCATGGAGTCTAACTGAATATCTGACTTTATGAACGACCCTGAAATATGCAAGTGTAGTGGGGGTCTATGTAGTTTACCTGTTATGTTGCTGTCCCTTGGAACATCTACCAACAGCGCTGGTCCTGCGGCACACCAGATTACAAGTCAGAGATTTAAAAATTACTATTCCTGTGATCGATAATTAGTACCGCTAATGAATCACATGCCTACCGCTAGCTACCTATCCAGCGATTTATATATTTATATAAAGAATCAAAATACAAGAAGCGTACGCGCGGCGGAACTCCACGCGCGGCGTACCGTTGAGGACGGCGAGGTCGAGCGTGTCGACGTCGAAGCCGGCGTCGTAGTAGTGCTCGAAGACGTGGCCCGGCGCGTCGACGTGGGTGCCGGAGTGCGCCGTGAGGCGGAGCTCGGAGAAGTTGGCGATGTCGGAGCCGTTGCGCATGGACCGGGCCAGCTGCAGGAACCCGGGCGTGCCCTCCGCCGACTCGAACGCCGGCATGTCCTCCCGGTAGTAGTGGCTGATGTCCAGGATCCGCCCGCCGTCGAACTCCTCGCGCCTCTCCGGCACGGGCACCGGCGCCTCCTCCTTCACGCCGCACGCCGGCTCGGCGTCGGTGGCGCCGTAGCCAGGGTACGCCGGCTCGCCGGAGGCCACCGCGGCGCCGGTGAGTAGCAGGAGGAGGAAGGGGAGGAGCTCCATGGCCGTGGAGTTGGAGTGTTTGCTTCTGCTACGCATGCGGCTGGTCAAAAAGGAACAAGGTGTATGTGTATCGATCATTGGTAGGTGATGATCTCATGGAGATGGACATTTGCCATCATCTTGTAATCTTGTATAGTCTTCTTCTTCGGAAAAAGAATCATGCCAAATCTTCTGTTGGGGCGGCTAGGAGTAGTTAATTCAGCAAAAGATACTTCGAGGATTTTACATGGACATGGATGTGCTTGCAGATAGGGACGGAGCTCCATGGACATGGAGTGTTTGCTTATGCGGCCGGTCAATGGTTAGCTGGGTGATGGAAATGGACGGCGAAGAATTTTCGTCACCCTTGTTTGCGATCATCTTCTATATCTAATATTCTCTAGAAAAATATCAGTTGTTGGGGCAGCTAGGAACTGGAGTAGTTAATTCAGTAAACGATATTTTGAGGATTGTCCTGAATAAATAAACAGGAATGACACCTGTCAGTATGCTAGACGTTGACGGTATTTTTTTTCCTCTAGGGTTTCCCTAGAGTCCACCCCTTCCTCTAGCGGTGCGCCAGAGTCCACGTAACTTCACCGGTGTCTCGCCTCCTATTCCGGCGATTAACTTCCCTGGTGCGTCCCAGCAATGCGCTAGGTCTCCATGGCGTCGGCTCTAGGGTTGGAAGACGGCGGCGGATCAGAGAAAGCAAAGGAGGCCGAGATTTGGGTGGGAGAGATGCGTGAGGATGGGGAAGCGATCGGGCAATCATCCAATCCGTCCATGGAGTTGCCTGAGGGCTGCCCGAAGGAGGACGTGGGTGGGGCGGTTCGTGAAGAGGACGAGGATGGGAGTTGGGATCACTATGGCCCAGATCTAAATCTGGAGGATGCGTTTGAGGGCTTGAATTTGCACTAAGAGGAGGAAGAAGACCTGGACTTGTCCGGGGAGGTTGAAGATCTGACAAAAGAAGTTCGGTGGCTGGCTCTGTTTAGGGTTCATACGATGAGGTCGTTCAGTCATGCAGCTCTGTTAAACTCGATGAGGAACGCATGGTCGTGTGCTAAAGGAGTTACCTTTAACATAAAGGGACCAAACCAAATCTTTTTTGGCTCAATGTCACTGCTTGGAGGATTGGAAACGAGTAATGGATGGGGGACCTTGGCAGTTCCAACGGGATCCGGTGGTGCTAGTAGAGTATGATGGCTTCACAAATGTTACTGAATATGCCCTGAATATGTATCCATTATGGGCTAGAATCAAAGAGTTGCCGGATGGCCTCACAGGAAAGAAGGAATTGGCGGAAAAAGTGGCGAAGAAGGTTGGAGAACTGCCCTTTACTGTAGTTGTTAATGAAGGAAAAAATCAATCCCTCAAACTATCTACGGGTAAGGGTTTTTGTGAACGTGAACATCCCACTAGTCAAATTTGTCCCTATAACTTTGAAGGAAAGAAAGAAATACCCGGTGTGCTATGAAAAACTTCCAGACTTTTGCTTCTTTTGTGGGTGCATGGGACATGTGGTGGAGGAATGTGGTGATGGAATTCATGACCCTGATTCTTGTGACTGGGGCGATTGGTTACACTGGAATAATGAATCCGATGGTAGTGGCTCAAGGGGCGGTAGAGGAGATGGTCCCGTAAGTTCTGGAGGAAGAGGAATTGCCCCTACAGGCTTTGGCCGAGGAGGAAGAATAGGTGGTCATGGAGGAAGGGGAGGTATGAACCTCCAGGAGGACGTGGACAGGGGGGAGGGCCATGGGATGGTAGGCACGACGAGTTTGCATGACCCATCTGCGAGCAATGATAGCAAAGGGGTTCGTAAGAGGCTGATTAGGGAGGATGGCTCTATGAATATCCGTGGCCAAGTAGTGCCAAATCTAATAGGGAAAGTGTCTAACACAGTGCTTATGCTAGAGAATGGCGGGGATGAGAAAGGTTCGGGGGGTGCTTTACCACCTAGCACAACTCTAGGCAAGGACCCTATTGTCAAGAGAAGAAGACAAGGTGAAGGAATTGAAGAGGTGGATACAGATATGACTTTTGAGGCGGCCTCCGTGCTGGAGGACCGCTGGTCCCAATGAATCTACTTAGCTGGAACTGCCGGGGTGGGGGGAATATCCGGACAGTTTGAGAAGTGACGACTTTCATTAAGTCACATTCCCCCATTTTGGTATTTTTGTGTGAAACAAGGCAGCCCAAGGATAAAATGAAGAAACATCGGTCAAATTTTGGCTTGGAGGGTTTTGATGGAGTTGATAGCATTGGCAATAGTGGTGGTTTGGCTTTGTATTGGCATGAAACAATCGAGGTGAAGGTTGTGTTTGCAAGTCACAGATGCATTGATGCGCATGTTAAGCTAGGGCCAGATGAGGAGACTTGGCATCTCACATGTGTATATGGAGAGCCAAGAGTCGATGATAGACACAATATGTGGACTCTTCTTACTGATCTAGGTACCCAGTCTAGTTTGTCATGGCTTGTGGTAGGAGACTTCAACGAGTGCATGTGGGATTTTGAGCATTTCTCTTTGTCACCTAGATCCCAAGCACAGATGCAAGATTTTCGAGACTCTCTTGAATTATGTGAACTTGTAGACTTGGATTTCCCAGGAGTCCCCCGCACCTATGATAACAAAAGAAGCGGGAACGGTAATGTGAAAGTACGACTAGATCGGAAGGTTGCGTCCCTAGCTGGTACAATTGTTTTGAGCACCCAACTGTCCGGTACCTGATCTCCCCCGCGTTGGACCATGTGGCGCTGCATGTATGCTGTGATAAGTATGTGGACTTGCATGTAAAAAATAAGTTTAGACAATATGAAGTGATGTGGGAGAGAGAACCGGCTCTTCAAGAAATAACTGTGCGTGCTTGGGAAGAGGCCGGACAAAAAAGGTGTCTCGGTGACGTCCACGCCACTCTCAGATCCATGATGCGTAAGCTCTATTCTTGAAGCAAAGAAAAATTTAGAAGGGTAACAAAAGAGATTGACAAATCTAGAACATAGCTTGAGGAACTAATTCTTATGAATGCAGACATATGTGAGATTCGGAAAGCTACTGATAGGCTGAACGAACTACTGTATAAAGAAGAAATGATGTGGTTGCAACGATCCCGTGTCGATTGGTTGAAGGAGGGCGACTGTAACACAAGATTTTTTTTCATGCAAGAGCTATTTGGAGAGCCCGAAAGAACCAGATTAAGAAGCTACATGATGCTTTTGGTACTGTCCATATGGGGATAAAAGAGATGGGTGCGGCGGCTTCTGCTTACTTTGAAAATGTTTTTAAGCTGATCCTTTGCTTGACCCCTCTCCAATTACAGAGTTTTTCGGTGCCGTGGTTTCAGATGAGTCTAATGATAACACTACAAAAAAAAGACACTTCCGTGATGATACGTGTTTATCACAGTAGGTCACGTTTTCTGTCATGCATGTACATCCATGACAAATTTATGACAGAATCAAGATATTCATACATGTGCTGTCGTAGAAGTGTTCCATGCCATTACCAAAATTATCATCATGGAAGTGTCCACTTCCATGACGATAAATCGCGCGTCATGGAAGTGCTTTCGTCAAGGGTGACCGACACGTGGCATCCACCATAACGGAATGCCGTTAAGATATCAGGTCCGGTTTTGGATTCGATAACCCGCTAACAGCCCGGACCAATGAGGATTTTCCATGTGTAAAATTCTCATTGGATAGAGGAAACACGTGTTGGCTCACCGTTCGGACAGATGCCATCCATTCATTGGACATGAGGCACCTATGATACATCGACACCTGGCACGGCCCAACAAAGGCCCATTCCGGTGAAAAGGCCGCCTTTTTGACTTGGTTAAAAGGTAACGGGCCGGCCCACGGAAAGCCTGTTAATGACATGTTCGTATATAGCCCATTTACGGCCTGCTAACTCATGGCCCGTTATGGCCTATCCGAATTAAGCCCAGTATCTTCATCTAGGCTTTCCAATATGATTCCAGCCCGTTGTAACTTCCGGCCCATGTATGGCCCATGATGTCTTTCGGCCCATACAAGACCATTTGTAACTCTTGGCCCATTAACGGCCCATGGTGAATCTGGCCCGCAATGAACAGCGTACCCCTTTATACCCATTAACGGCCCATTATTCCATTGGGCCGTTTCCAACCCGTGTTATCTTTTGGCCTTCTTAGGGCCCATTTATTCTTGGGCTCATTTTCAGCATTCGGTTACTTATGGCCCGTCATTGGCTTTTTCTGCCTGTGGGCCAAATTCAGCCCGCGGTTACAATCGGCCCGTTACTCCATTGGGCCATTTTCTTAATGTCATTAAATACAGCTGATTAACGACGGCCTGTTATTGTCGGCCCATAAACGGACGATTCCAAATCTAGCTCGTTTACGGCCCATAATGTGGTCTGTTATTGGCCCATGTTTGGCCTATCGATCATACGGCACGTAGAAGGCCCATTGATGCTACAACCCGTAGAAGGCCCATTCTTTCTACTACCCTAAGAAGGCCCATTGTTTCTACGGCCCGTAGGAGGCCCATTGTAACTACAGTAAATATGTAGCCCATGGTTATTGTGGCCTAGTTTTAAAAAATATGTTATTGCGACCACTAGCAAACCGCAGAAAAAGAACTACACTGACTACAAGCAAACAAATAAACAAGACAACAAGGAAATAAATAAGCAAGCAACTTACGCTAGGCTATCATGGCTATTACACATATTACATCCACTGGGCATCAAAGTTCGCCACCAGTGCAAATATAGGGAACAAAGCAGCATATCATATACATTGGTTGTCAAAGTCGACGACCAGTGCAAATAACGCCGCAGCAAAACAAATCCAGAACTGAAACCACTTCATAAGAGCTGAAGAAACAATATCCTGGGTACCCATAATGCTGGCAAGATGCTTAGCAATCTTATTAACTTTCTTTTGTTTGGCTCTTAAATCCTCCTGCACTTGCTGTTACACCCGAAAGTATGCATCTGAATTCTGCAGGGACTTCCTCTGTCCTTCGGCTTCCTGTCGCATAACATCTGATCGATGTCTTTCGACTTGAAGTTGAGACTCAAGAAGCCGAACTGATTCAGGCAGCGAGTTCGAAGAGTTGGTGCCAGCAGTAGTAGCCAATAACTCGAACACTACATCAAGATATGACTTTGGGGTTGTCTCGGTGTCTTCAATATAGTTTTTATCAGCTTTCTTGGAGACCAACAGGGATGTCTCACTATCTTGAACCTTATCTGCATTACTTCCTTTACCATTGCATAACGGGGCACCCTTCTCCAATATTTTATCTGCGTTCTAAAAGAGAAACAAACAAACACATCACAGGTTTACAATGTAGCATATGAAACTCATTTTGGTAAACCAGTTCAGTAGTAAGGTGGACAGGATAACAACATGAAACAAACATATATCTATGTAGTACGTTCAGTGTATGGTCTATATCATTCTAGTTTATGTTGCCAAATCAAGATAGATACAGTTTGAATCAGATCTATTTAATACAAAGCAGCATAGACAGAATATAAGTGTGGGAAACTACACAGCAATAACAACACTTGTAATGTGCATGGCATGAGAACATAACTGTTTATTCAATTGAAACTGAAATCAACATAAAGCAAGTTACAACAACAAACACGCTAAAGAAACAGGTTTAAACATACCTATTGCGCCATTGGAGTTTCAATTGCATCCTTCAATTTGAAATTAGTTTGTATGAGTAAATACAGTGATGCAAGAGCAAAGTAGTATGAACCATAGCTATGGAACCTGACATGAGAATAATTCTTCTTCTGCTTTAAGCATTGACTTGGGGTTTGGAGTGGTGGTCCTCGTGCTTTGGGCACTGCATTTGCCTTACTAACTGCTCGTGTTTGGATGCTCTGTGGTGGAGACGGTGTTGTGTCAACTGGAACTGGGTTACTATCTGCTGGGTTTGGGGTTAGAAGGGGTGTAGCGGGTTCTCTGTCCAACTGGGTAGGGGTACAATCTGCGTGAGTTCTATCGAGAGGTAGCACAATCTTTTCTGAAGACCGTGTTTTTACTCCCACAGATACTGCCATCACCCCCTCCAATAGAAATGGCTGATAAATAAGTAAAGTAATTGAATGTACAGACATTGTAAGATAGACAGGTGCAATGGATGTATGGAAGAAAACGGGATAGCATGACACAATTTCAAATGTATGATGGCTAACTAAACAGGATAGAATGACAATTCCTATGTTTTTCCTTTACTTTTCCGTTCAAGCACTGGCGATTCTAGTAGGCAGGCTTCAGCAAGGAAAAGCCTACACTCAAGAAATGTTTTGTGCTATTTCTATTACTTTGGACCCAGGCCACTGCCCTACTAGCTCAACTCCCAGGCCCATCGACAAATGCACACCTCAAACGCACAGAGATTAATAATGATGGCGTTCAAGAGAGTCCATCACGGATAGCTAAGTTGCCTAGTACCTCACTGCTTGTCATATAGTAGGAGAAACTAATCATATTTCACGTTACTACGTGTGCTCACTGGACAATATATATAACATGCAGAGTAAAAAAGAGATGCAACAAGTGTACAACCTCTTTGGCGAAGTCATGTCGTTCTCAGCGTGATTGGGTTGGTCGGTGAGGATGATCCGGCTGACTTGGCTGTCGGAGGAGGGGAAAAAGATCTTAGGCATCTTGAGATGGAGCTCGGGGTACTGCTCCGCTGTGATGGAGGGTTTCATCGTTGGAGCAGCTCCGGTGAGTTGTACGACGCCGAGGCTGAAGCAGGACACGAGAGACAACGTTAACCTGAGTGGAATTCTAATAGCATCTCCAATAGATGACGTAAAATACATAATCACAAAGTGCTAGATGTAAAATACATTAGCCGCTCATCTCTAAACTTAACTGTCGAAACTGAATTTAACTGTCGAAAATGAACTTAACTGTCGAAACTGAATTTAACTGTCGAAACTGAATTTTACTGTCGAAACTGAACGCACTAGCTAGTAGCAGAAAAGCAGTAGCAGCAGCAGCGCGTGCGAGAGCCGGGGCAGCTGGTCGTGTAGCAGCATCAGGTGAGGCTACCCTGAGCCGCCAGCCACCACCGGCCGAACAGCCGCCCCGCCGTCCGCGGCCGGCAGTGCGCCGCCCGGCCCGCCCCGAAACCACTCCCCACCGCCGGTCTGCCGCCGCCCCGACCATCCCTCTAGGCCCCCTGTGCCGAGCTTTTTCTCCGGCAATCCCCACGCCACCGCCCCACCACCGCCGGCGACCACCGTCCCGACCCTGAAGCCTAAGATAGATACTGGGGTACCTCTCCGGCGAGCTCCCCTCCCCGCTGCGGCTGGTTCTTCCTTAACTCCGGCGAGCCCCCTCCCCCTGAAAATCGACTGACCTGAAAGTTGATTCAGTCGACTGAAGTGTAGCTAAATCGGAGCAGAATCGCAAGCAAGAGAAAGAGCGAGAGCAGCAACGCGAGCAAGAGCAATAGCAAGAGGAGACCAAGCAAAGGACCGAGAGCAAGATCAGAGCAGCAGCTCGAGCGAGAGATAAAGTAGCAGCAGCTCCTACTAATGTGGACGTCGCCGCCGAGGGAGCGATGCCGTGGAGGAAGTGGCCGGCGATGCCGCCTTGGATGGAGCCGTGCCGTGTCGGCTCGGGACCGAGAGCCGGCAGCACTGTTAGATCGAATCAAGAAGAAAATGCGGCGATTAGTTTACAACCTCTTTGGTGGCGCCGATTAGGCCTCAGCTTTATCCGAGGAAACGGTGATGATGATGCTCTTCCGGTGGTGCAGGTGAAGACGGCGGTGTGGGAATGGAGGTGGCGCGAAAGACGAGGGGAACATCGGGGCAACTCCTTGGAGGTGGAGGACAGGGTGGCTGAGCCGGTGGGACGACGAGATCGACGACGGATCCTCATCCTGTACGGTGGATGAGGGACGTCGAGGTGTTGCTGTGGACGACGTCATCGGGGAAGAGGCTCCGGCTGGGTGGCGAACGGAGGAGGGTGTGGGGCTTCGCGGGTTTTCGCGGCCTCGGTGTACGAATGGGTGGGCGGATGGGATGGGAGTGAGGAACCATGGCTTAGGGACGCGCTTGTCCGAAATGTGGGGTAAATTATGAAATTACCCCCGCCGATTTGAGCTAGGCGGTTCTTTCGGTTCAGGGGTATCACAGGCATTTCATGTGTCGGGATTTCACATGAGGTGGGAGTTTTCGCGCGCGTTGTAATTTTTGGAATAGCAAGACGCCGGTTGAGATGGAGGGAGTTGTCGGAGCACAACGAGACAAAGATATATCTTAAATATTTCGGGGTAACAAGGCGCGGGTTGAAGAGGCGGGAGTTCCGCAGCAGGATAGACAAAGACGCTAGCTTGAAATTTCGGCATAACAAGGCGCGGCTTGAAATTTCGGGAGAACAAGCTTAGCGTGTACCAAAAAAAACAATCCAGACCTCATCACTAGAAAGAGTTATGTCCCGTTTTACTATATTACTAGAAATGCATTCAAATACAACAAACTAAATAAAAAATCAGGACAACAAACATAACGTGTACAGTACCAAAACAATTTGCACTTCCCTCAATAATAATAAAAGAATGTGTGTTGTCTAGCATATGGACTAAATTTGAGTACATTTTCCCTGTTTGAATGGGATTCTACTTGGGTTAGACAACCATCTAAATATTATCTTCACAACACATGACATGAATATAGGAGAAGTAAATTCCTATATAAATACGAACTACATGGACATACAATCTCAAATTCAAATATATGTATAGATTTTATGTTGAATTCAAATCATAGTACATGTATACACTAGCTAGATGTTCATAATCTAAACCATGTATGATATACTACGTACAATGTGTTTAACAAGCATAACCCACACACAACAAACACCATTTAGACTAGTAAGGTACACGTGCATTGCACGCATGAGATTTAGCAACCAAATTATGAATAAATACCATATTATAGCATATAAGTTTTGAGTCATATATGCATGATGTAGATATTCGTTTAATTCTTACAGTTCATTTCATTCAAAATCATCTAGTTTTTATAAGAAAGCTAATCTATTTTAAGATTCATGGAATTGTGCGTTGTAAGGCATAAAGTAAAAAACAAATAATGGCAAATCATGTAGAAAAATATTTAGGCAATTCTGATACGGAAGATTCTAGAACAAAGATGAAGTGCTTGTGTTTTGAGGTTTGTGCATTATGCTTAAGTTCAACCATGGAGTCTTCTAGATTGTACATGTGGCAAAATCTGGTGAAATCTAGATGATATCCAACGACCAATTGTACTCAAATTTGCCATCTCTGCACCGTCGAATTGGCCTCATCCAACGATCATCTTTCAAAGTTAAAGTTATCCGCACATTATATAAAAAAAATATAATATAATATATATAGGGGTATAGATATAGATATGTGATGCGAAAGCCACCCATCATCTCCAATTAGAATTGTGTGTCCATGCACGGATGCAATGTGGCCAAACGATGTCTACCATCGATATCTCAAATACAAATCAGTCTGACCTTGTTCAATGTGTATACAGTACAACATGCTTGTTTCCAAACCACACCACGCATATATCAGTTATATTCATGCATGCATGGGTTTCAAACATCATGATCTCTTATTCAAATATTTGAATTCTACTTTACATTGATTATGACGTCACTTAGTATTTTATACCCACACAGTCATCTTCTCTTTATAATTGTACCATTAACTTTCTCTTGTGCATGCATGCACACACAGTATCAGTCGGCATTATCCATCACACACATGCAATCTTTTTCTTCAGGTCGGTCTCCCATGCATGCGCGCACACACATACCTCCCTCTCCCCATCATATCAGGCATTCTTCGGGTCTTCCACAGTTTTCCACACAAATCGATCAATCTATATATCTAGCGAGGTCTCACACTCTTTCCCACGTCCACATCGATTAATCTATACCTCTCTTTACATAGGATTACATAGCTAATATACCCACACTAATTATATATCCAACGTCCCCCTCTCATCATCCATGCCTCCGCTTCATCTCTCAGACGCGCGCACAGTGGCGAAGACAGGGGGCAGCAAGGGCCCTGCCCCCTAACATCACTATATATCGAGGCTAATATGAATGTGATCATTAGACAATTGCTGGTAAAATGGTTTAAGTTGATGAATTGGCCCTCCTCGTAAAGGATTAGCAATGATTGGCCCCCTGGCTCATTTATTTTTCATGGTTCTGCCACTGCGCAACAGCGCACGTTCTCGCTCCCTCTCTTCAAATATCGATCTCGCACTTGTGCACTCCTTCATAGTCTCCCTCCACTTGGCCCCTCGCACCATCTTCTAGCCCCCACCGGATTTTGCCATATGTACAATCTAGCAGACTCCATGGTTGAACTTAAGCATAATGCACAAACCTTAAAACACAAGTGCTTCTCCTTTGTTCTAGAATCTTCCGTATCATAACTGCCCAAACTTTTTTTATAGTTGAATTGCCATTATTTGTTTCTACTTTATGCTTTACAACGCACAATTCCATGAATCATAAAATAGATTAAGGGCTTCTTTGATTCAAAGGATTCTCAAAGGAATTTTGGAGGATTCTAATCCTTAGGATTTTTTTTCTTATCTTGGTTGTTTGATTCGTAGGTTTGTAAACCATAGAAATTTTTCCATAGGATTCATTTGCACTAGATTTCATAGGAAACATCCCATCCACTCAAACCACTTGGAAAGAATCCTGCATTTTTTCTATGCATAATCAAACACTCGTACAATCCTGTAGAATTCAAGACGACATTCCACTCTAATCCCATGTTTTTCCTATTCCCGCGTTTTGGAAATCCTACGAATCAAAGAGGCCCTATCTTTTTATATAAAAACTAATTTATTTTGAATGAAATGAACTATAAAAATTAAACGAAGGTCTACATTAGGCATATATGACTCAGAGCTTACATGCTATAGTGTGGTATTTATTCATAATTTGGTTGCCAAATCTGACGCGTGCAATGCACGTGTACCTTACTAGTACTTCGAGTATGTGCAAACACGTAAATTAGAATTTCAATGGCACGCTACACAGTGTCTCTCTTACAATTCATGAAGCTACATGGCACATGTGGAGGCGTTGTCGCGGCCTCCTTGTATGGATTGATCACAGTGACGTGCTGCTGCTTCCAGAAGAATATACTCGTCCTCTTTGAGCCACACTGGCGGTACATGCACGAAGCGAATATGTGCACGCATGCCACGCACGCACTCATTCCCTCGCGCGCACACGCGGGTACACGGGGTGATGCATTTTTTATGAAGATCCACCCCATGTGATAATTTGACGCGTGTAAAGTCCTTCATTTCATTGATGATCAATTAATACAGCGCATGCAAATTGAGTGGACGTGAGGGCGGAGGAAAGACATTACTACTCCACTGCGCACATGCGAGTAGTTAAATCATGGGGTGCCAGTACTTTCATTGGTCTCCTTCGTATTTTGTGCCAACTTTTGACCATATTTGTAAGTAACATAATATTTATGCATGTCATAAAAAGTGGCACAAAAAAGGGGGCCAATAAACCAGGACGCAGGCAGCATGATCAATTTTTGCCAGGGCTACTGTTGGTGGCCTTTGTATTTAAATATGGACGGAGTGGAGTAGTACTATCTTTATCTTAGCCTCATAGGGCTCTCCCAGCGCCTAGTTTCGCCTCACTGCCTCACCCACTGGATCCCGCCATGGATAATCCCTTAGATCCCAGGATCCCGCGGGCTGCCCTCTCACTGCGGCCCGCAGCACTGCCTCCTTTGAGCGAAACCCACATTTGTTTTAGAGGTAATCCATTGCTCTGGAATCACAAATCGGTGGCGCCGGAGGACATGCCAGGGCAGCGTTTCAGGTGGTGGGCAGCAAGGGCAAATCAGATCGAGGAAGCGTCGCATTGATTTGAGAGAAGTTCCAAGGAGCTGTGCCTGGCGCAACACAAGGCGGAGGCGCAAGTCGATCTCAGGGGAAAGATGCTGAGGGATGTCAGCATCTGGCAGCGTCGCGTTGATTTCTAGCTAGGGCTAATGGTAGAGATCATATTCATGGAGCCGACTGCGGAGGAAAGAACGCGCATGCCTGCACAATGATATGAGCAGTCGGTGCAACTGTTCAAATGGGCGGTAGGAGAAGCCAAATCCCGGGACCAGTTGCGGCGGCGCCGCTGGGCATCAGGGCATGCATCGTAGGCGACGTGAGCTGCCCTCCTTCCCCGCCAGCAATGCAGTGACCTAGTCGGTTGCTGCTGCAGTGAACTTGCAACGCTATGTCTGTTTGCAATCTTGAAAATCACTCCATCTATATGTATTGTTTTCCTGTAAAAAATACTTGGTCGTTTGGAAAAAAGATGGTAATTGATTTATCACTAGTTTTAGAATGCTTGGTCGTGACAATCATCCGAAGCCACAACCAGAAGTCTCCATTGCCGCACGTGTCACGTTCTCTGCGAGGCATGAATAGAACAATGCTAAAAATGAGATGACTAGCAAATTAGATCATTCTTTATCGCTAATAGAACAATACCTCTTGCTAGTAATATATAATAAGAGTAGAGAGTATAGATATGGCACTGGGTTGCCGTGTTTCATGCTCCTCTGTCGTACTCTAGTGAAAAACTTGAGTATACCGCATGGTTCTTTGCTCCTCCTCATGTTGTTGACACATTTATACGAGCAGTCAAATCACAAGGCGTCGCCTTCCAGCAGTAATGAGCCGTCAAATCACAAAGGCCCTCACCTCTCTTGAAACCGACCTAGCTAGACTGCCCCGCCCTCCAGCCTTTGAAAAAATGTATACTTTTGTACAGTAGTAGGATCCATGGATTGCGCCATGGAGCAAAACTAACAAGATAAAATTAAAGAAAAAAGGTGGTACATATAGAGAGCACTCGTCGCCAAATTATTCATATAGTATTATTAAAAAAAGCTAGTACGTGCTTAAATGGGGTGCTAAATTCTATTAAAGAAATTAGCATACCTATTTAATTCTTGGGTTCTTATTATTTATGCCACTAGTTTGTGTATCACTACTTAGTTTTGCCATTAGAAGTTACAACTACTCAAAAATGCCATCGATCCATTAGATGCCTGCTCAAAAATGCAATTAGATATCTCAAAAATGCCATAGTTAAGTTAGATGTTTGCTCAAAAATACCATTAGACATTGTGATTTTCACGTCAAACCCGTTGACCATGTTACATGACAAAAAATAAGCCGATTCTCACAATGATAAGTGTGGCCCCGCTTGTCAGGAGTAACCAAGCGAACAATTTTACATGAAAATAAGAACGTTATTGGGATCAAGTAGGCCCCACACTTTATTTTACTGTAGTGAGATAGAGGGAGAGCTGGCATGTTGGTCCATCGGTATTTATGTTATTACAACATGGCAAAAGAGATTTGAGTCACAATAATGGTGTCCAGCACAACACACCCGTCAAATAAAACTAAGCATCCTAATTTTTTTTGACAAAACTAAGCCCCCTGAAATTCTTTGACAACTAAACTGTTGGCTATATGATGTTGGCCTTATATATTGTACATATATAATGTGAAGAAACGAGTGGTAGTCGTAGTACTATACCAACTAAAAGATGAACTGTAAGAAATACTAGTATGTACATACTGAAGAGTTAAAGTAATAAGAAGAAACATAACATAGTTCTGTTGGGGGCTCAGCACAACACACTCCTCAAATAAAACTAAGCACACTAGAAATTAAACTAAGCAACTAATCCGGTAGACACTACATTAGAACCACCATGAGCCACGACACTGCCACCTTACTCGGAATCCTCGTCCACGTCCTCGACTTCGTCCTTGTCCCTCTTCCTCTTGGGCGATACTTCTTTGCTTGAACCGCACCCTTGGCTCTTGCTCTTCATCCAACCCTTGTAGATATTGAAACAAAGGTAGCCATCCATTGCAGCGTAGTGGATGTGGTCTATATCTAGTACATTCCACTGCTGAAAGTGCAACTATCCCTGGGTGGTTTTGGTAATTCCTAACAACATATAGTTCATTGAGCTAATGCTATTTGAAGAAAAACATTTCAGGAAAAGCTCAATGATTGGCATGGCATGGATTAGAAAAGTGGATCCCTCAAAATTCTAAGGACAAAGAATTGGCTCAAGCTCAAAGCAGGACTCTACATTTTCCAGGAGCTCATCAACTCAAAGATGGGCACAGACACATAGCTTTTGGATAAGGAGCACCTGCCCATATACCAAGCTCAAAGTGTGAGATACTTATATGATCATGTGTTTGATCATATGCTATCCTTAATGTTTGGTTGAATGATGCTATCTTTTATATTCCATATATGATCATTCACTTGCTTAGTGATGAGTGCATGCTTTTAATCTCTATCATTTTGAGCGATCCACCAAGATGTATGTGACATGGAAGAGTAACCCATGATCCTATTTGATTGTGCATTTGCATTCAAAAGCAAATTTCAAATAATGCACAAATTTAGGGGGAGCTCTTTCTTATCACATACTTCTCAAAGCGGCGATGTTTTTCAATCTTATTTATCATTTTTCGAAGCTTTGATCTATATGTTGTCATCAATTACCAAAAAGGGGGAGATTGAAAGTGCAACTATCCCTGGGTGGTTTTGGTAATTCCTAACAACATATAGTTCATTAAGCTAATGCTATTTGAAGATAAACATTTCAGGAAAGCTCAATGATTGGCATGGCATGGATGAGAAAAGTGGATCCCTAAAAATTCTAGGGACAAAGAATTGGCTCAAGCTCAAAGCTCAGGACTCTACATTTTTCAGTTTAAGTGGTCCAAGATCACATTGAGTCCATAGGAAAAGCCAATACTATTAAGAGGGGATGAGGTGTTGCTTAATGAGTTTCTTACTCAAAGTGCTTAGTGATATGCTCCAAAAACCCTCAACTACTTTCTCACATCCACATATGTCTCAAACCAAAATTCCAACTCGGCCCCACCGAATCCGGCGCCACCAAGTTTAGTTAACATAGCCACTGCCAGAAATCCTAATCTTTTCGGTCGCAACGATAGGGATCTTGGTCTCACCGAGATGGGATTGTAATCTCTCTGTTTCCCTTCGTAACGTTTCGGTCAAACCGAGATGAGCGATCGGTCCCACCGAGATTGCAATGCAAACTCTCTATTTCCCTTTCGTAACATTTCGCTCCTACCGAAAGAGCGAATCGGTCCCACCGAGTTTGCCTGACCAACTCTCTATTAGTACATTACCAAAATTGGTCTCACCGAGTTTGTGTAATCGGTCTCACCGAGATTACGTTATGCCCTAACCCTAACAGAATCGGTCCCACCGAGTTGACATGTCGGTCCCATCGAAAATCCTAACGTTCACATTTTGAACTAAATTGGTCTGACCGAGTTTTATGATTCGGTCTCACCGAGTTTTATGATTCGGTCCCACCGAGTTTGGTGATTTGTGTGTAACGCTTAGATTTTGTGTGGAGGCTATATATACCCCTCCACCCACTCTTCATTTATGGAGAGAGCCATCAGAACATGCCTACACTTCCAACATATATTTTCTGAGAGAGAACCACCTACGCTTGTGTTGAGGTCAAGATATTCCACTCCAACCATATGAATCTTGATCTCTAGCCTTCCCCAAGTTGCTTTTCACTCAAATCATCTTTCCACCAAATCCAAATCATGTGAGAGAGAGTTGAGTGTGGGGAGACTATCATTTGAAGCACAAGATCAAGGAGTTCATCATCAACACACCATCTATTACCTTTTGGAGAGTGGTGTCTCCTAGATTGGTTAGGTGTCACTTGGGAGCCTCCGTCAAGATTGTGGACTTGAACCAAGGAGTTTGTAAGGGCAAGGAGATCGCCTACTTCATGAAGATCTACCCGAGTGAGGCAAGTCCGAGTGAGGCAAGTCCTTCGTGGGCGACGACCATGGTGGGATAGACAAGGTTGCTTCTTCGTGGACCCTTCATGGGTGGAGCCCTCCGTGGACTCGCGCAGCCGTTACCCTTCGTGGGTTGAAGTCTCCATCAACGTGGATGTACGATAGCACCACCTATCGGAACCAGGCCAAAAATCTCTGTGTCTCAAATTGCGTTTGCTCCCTCCAAACTCCTCCCTTTACCTTCATATGAAATTGTTTTACTTTCCGCTGCTATACTCTTAGAATTGCATGTGTAGGTTGATTGCTTGACTTGTCCTAAGTTGCTAAAATCTACCAAGAACTAAAATTGGGAAAAGGCTAGATTTTTATTTGGTCAAGTAGTCTAATCACCCCCCCTCTAGACATACTTTCGATCCTACAACTGCCATGCATGATGAAACGTGTATGGAGGTTTCTTCAGTTTACTGTACGAAGGATGAACCATGGCTCCTGCTAGGGTCAGCATTGAAGGCTCATACGTCTCCAACGTATCTATAATTTTTGATTGTTCCATTCTATTATATTATCTGTTTTGGATGTTAATGGGCTTTATTTTACACTTTTATATTATTTTTGGGACTAACCTATTAACCCAAGGCCCAGTGCAAATTACTGTTTTTTGCCTATTTGAGTGTTTTGCAGAAAAGGGATATCAAGCGAAGTCCAAACGGAATGAAACCTTTGGGAGCGTGATTTTTGGAACAAACATGATCCAGAGGACTTGGAGTGGAACGTCAAGGCAACCAACCGAGGAGGCCACAAGGAAGTGGCGCGCCCTCCCCCTCGTGGCTCAACCGACCTACTTCTTCCTCCTATATATGTTTACATACCCCGAAAACAATCCAGGAGCACCACGAAACCCTATTCCACCGCCGCCTCTTCTGTACCCAAGAGATCCCATCTTGGGGCCTTCCGGAGCTCCACCGAGGGGGCATTGATCACAGAGGGCCTCTACATCAACTCCATGGCCCCCTCTGATGATGTGTGAGTAGTTACTTCAGAACTTCGGTCCATAGCTAGTGCTAGATGGCCTCTTCTCTCTATTTGGATCTCAATACAAAGTTCTCCTCGATCTCTTGAGATCTATTTGATGTAACTCTTTTTTGCGGTTGTTTGTCTAGATCCGATGAATTGTGGGTTTATGATCAAGTCTATCTATGAACAATATTTGATCTCTCTGAAATCTTTTATGCCATGATTGGTTATTCTTTGCAAGTCTCTTCGAATTATCAGTGGTGGCCTACTAGATTGATCTTTCTTGCAATGGGAGAAGTGCTTAGCTTTGGGTTCAATCTTGCGGTGCTCGATCCCAAGTGACAGAAAGGGAAACGACACGTATTGTATTGTTGCCATCGAGGATAAAAAGATGGGGTTTATATCATATTGCTTGAGTTTATCCCTCTACATCATGTCATCTTACCTAAGGCATTACTCTGTTCTTATGAACTTAATACTCTAGATGCATGCTGGATAGCGGTCGATGTGTGGAGTAATAGTAGTAGATGCAGGCAGGAGTCGGTCTACTTGTCACGGACGTGATGCATATATACATGATCATGCTTAGATATTCTCATAATTCTTCGCTTTTCTATCAATTGCTCGAGAGTAATTCGTTCACCCACCGCAATACTTATGCTATCTTGAGAGAAGCCACTAGTGAAACCTATGGCCCCCGGGTCTATTATTCCATCATATAAGTTTCCAATCTATTTTACTTTGCAATCTTTACTTTCAATCTATATCATAAAAATACCAAAAATATTTATCTTATCATTATTATCTCTATCAGATCTCACTCTCATAACTGACCGTGAAGGGATTGACAACCCCTTTATCGCGTTGGTTGCGAGGTTCTTATTTGTTTGTGTAGGTACAAGGGACTTACGTGTGTCCTCCTACTGGATTGATACCTTGGTTCTCAAAAACTGAGGGAAATACTTACGCTACTTTGCTGCATCACCCTTTCCTCTTCAAGGGAAAACCAACGCAGTGCTCAAGAGGTAGCAAGTAGCAAGAAGGATTTCTGGCACCGTTGTCGGGGAGGTTTCACCAAGTCAAGTCAAGATTTGATCTCCCGTCAACGAGCCATTTCTGGCGCCGTTGCTCGGGATTCTACGCACAAGTCAAGACATACCAAGTACCCATCACAAACTCTTATCCCTCGCGTTACATTATTTGCCATTTGCCTCTCGTTTTCCTCTCCCCCACTTCACCCTTGTCGTTTTATTCACCCTGTTTTTCATTCGCCTTTTCTTTCGCTTGCTTCGTCGTTATGGCTAGTCCTTTATCTACTCCGCTGTCTCCCAATTTTGAAGTTCTCCACTTCAAACAAAGATAAGGAGAAAACTTAAAAGATGCTTGGTATAGGATGATAAAATATTATCATGATTGCACTATAGAGGGAGATTCTAAGATTTTACTTTGTAATTTTTATATTGGGCCCACCATACCCCATAGGCAACTCCTTGATTTTGCCGCCAAAGGGAATGTTATTGATATTGATCCTAGTGTTGCTTATGAAATCATAGAAGGGGTAGTAGGAATACTTCCCCCACAAAAGGGACCATCTCCCGAGGGAACCCAAATCTTAGAGAAATTATGCAAATTGCAAAAGTCTATTAAACCTCTTAAAAATGTTGGAGGGAACCTTCACCACATGAATACATTGATTAAACTTTGCAATAAGCGGTTGTATACTATAGATCTAAAAATCTCCGAGTATGAAGGGAAACGAAAGGAACCTCCCAGATTCGAGCATAACTCCATTAAAAAGATAAATACCAAAGATGATAATACCTAGATCTATCCTTGCTTTTATGCCTAGCTAGGGGCGTTAAACGATAGCGCTTGTTGGGAGGCAACCCAATTTTATTTTTGTTTCTTGCTTTTTTATTCTGTTTAGTAATAAAAAATTCATCTAGCCTCTGTTTAGATGTGGTTTTATGCATTTAATTAGTGTTTGTGCCAAGTAGAACCTTTGGGAAGACTTGGGGAAAGTCTTTGCGATCATGCTGTAAAAAACAGAAACTTTAGTGCTCACGAGATTTGCTGCCATTTTTTTACTGGAGAGTGCTATTTAGTTAATTCTTTTTGAAGATGATTAATAGATAAATTCCTCACGTCCAGAAATTACTTCAGAATTTTTGGGGTTCCAGAAGTATTCGAAACCTACAGATTACTACAGACTGTTGTGTTTTTGACAAATTCTGTTTTTCGTGTGTTGTTTGCTTATTTTGATGAATCTATGGCTAGTAATAGAGTTTATGAACCATAGAAAAGTTGGAATACAGTAGGTTTAACACTAATATAAATAAAGAAGGAGTTCATTACAGTACCTTGAAGTGGTGGTTTGTTTTCTTTTACTAACGGAGCTCACGAGATTTTCTTTTAAGTTTTGTGTTGTGAAGTTTTCAAGTTTTGGGTAAAGATTTGATGGATTATGGAACAAGGAGTGGCAAGAGCCTAAGCTTGGAGATGCCCAAGGCACCCCAAGGTAAAATTCAAGGACAACCAAAAGCCTATGCTTGGGGATGCCCCGGAAGGCATCCCCTCTTTCGTCTTCGTCCATCGGTAACTTTACTTGGAGCTATATTTTTATTCACCACATGATATGTGTTTTGCTTGGAGCGTGTTGTATGATTTGAGTCTTTGCTTTTTAGTTTACCACAATCATCCTTGCTCTACACACCTTTTGGGAGAGACACACATGAATTGGAATTTATTAGAATACTCTATGTGCTTCACTTATATCTTTTGAGTTGGATAATTTTTTGCTCTAGTGCTTCGCTTATATCTTTTAGAGCACGACGGTGGTTCTATTTTATAGAAATAATTGATCTCTCATGATTCACTTATATAATTTTGACAGTCTTTTAGAACAGCATGGTAAATCACTTTGGTTATAAATTTTAAATGCTAAGAGAAGTTGGATGCTTGATAGTTGTTTTGAGATATAAAGGTGGTAATATTAGAGGTGTGCTAGTTGAGTAATTGTGAAATTGATGAATACTTGTGTTGAAGTTGACAAGTCCCGTAGCATGCACGTATGGTAAACGTTGTGTGACAAATTTGAAGCATGGGGTGTTCTTTGATTGCTTTCCTTATGAGTGGCGGTCGGGGACGAGCGATGGTCTTTTCCTACCAATCTATCCCCCTAGGAGCATGCGTGTAGTGCTGGGTTTTGATGACTTGTAGATTTTTGCAATAAGTATGTGAGTTCTTCATGACTAATGTTGAGTCCATGGATTATACGCACTCTCACCCTTCAATCATTGCTAGCCTCTTCGGTACCGTGCATTGCCCTTTCTCACCTTGAGAGTTGGTGCAAACTTCGCCGGTGCATCCAAACCCCGTGATATGATACTCTCTATCACACATAAGCCTCCTTATAGCTTCCTCAAAACAGCCACCATACCTACCTATTATGGCATTTTCGTAGCCATTCCGAGATATATTGCCATGCAACTGTCCACCGTTCCATTTATTATGACACACATCATCATTGTCATATTGCTTTGAATGATCATGTAGTTGACATCGTATTTGTGGAAAAGCCACCATGCTTCATTTTTCATACATGTCACTCTTGATTCATCGCAATCCCGGTACACCGCCGAAGGCGTTCACATAGAGTCATATTTTGTTCTAAGTATCGAGTTGTAATTCTTGAGTTGTAAGAAAATAAAAGTGTGATGATCATCATTAGAGCATTGTCCCATGTGAGGAAAGGATGATGGAGACTATGATTCCCCCACAAGTCGGGATGAGACTCCGTACGAAAAAAAGAGGCCATAAAAAAGAGAAAAGAAGGCCCAAATAAAAAAATGAGAGAAAAAGAGTGAAGGGATACTATCCTTTTTCCACACTTGTGCTTCAGAGTAGCACCATGATCTTCATGATATAGAGTCTCTTATTTTGTCACTTTCATATACTAGTGGGAATTTTTCATTATAGAACTTGGCTTGTATATTCCAATGATGGGATTCCTCAAATGCCCTAGGTCTTCGTGAGCAAGCGAGTTGGATGCACACCCACTTAGTTTCTTTGATGAGCTTTCATATATTTATAGCTCTAGTGCATCCATTGCATGGCAATCCCTACTCCTTGCATTGACATCAATCGGTGGGCATCTCCATAGCCCATTGATTAGCCGCGTCAATGTGAGACTTTCTCCCATTTTGTCTTCTCACACAACCTTAATCATCATATTCTATTCCACCCATAGTGCTATGTCCATGGCTCGCGCTCATATATTGCGTAAAAGTTGAAAGAGTTTGAAAAGGCTAAGTATGAAACAATTGCTTGGCTTATCATCGGGGTTGTGCATGATGGGAGAATTTTGTGTGACGAAAATGAAGCATGGCCAGACTATATGACTTTGTAGGGATAAGTTTTCTTTGGCTATGGTATATTGATAAGACATAATTGCTTGATTAGCATACTTGGAGTATTACTATTTTTATGTCAACAATAAACTTTTATCTTGAATCTTTCGGATCTGAACATTCATGCCACAATAGAGAAAAATACATTGAAGAATATTCTAGGAAGCATTCCACATCAAAAATTCTGTTTTTATCATTTACCTACTCAAGGACGAGCAGGAATTAAGCTTGGGGATGCTGATACGTCTCCAATGTCTCTATAATTTTTTATTGTTCCATGCTATTATATTATCTGTTTTAGATGTTAATGGGCTTTATTTTACACTTTTATATTATTTTTGGGACTAGCCTATTAACCCAAGGCCCAGTGCAAATTGCTATTTTTTGCCTATTTTAGTGTTTCGCAGAAATGGGATATCAATCGGAGTCCAAACGGAATGAAACCTTTAGGAGCGTGATTTTTGGAACAAACATGATCCAGAGGACTAGGAGTGGACGTCAAGCAACCAACGAGGAGGCCACGAGGCAGGGGCGCGCCCTCCCCCCTCGTGGGCCCCTCGTGGATCAACCGACCTACTTCTTCCTCCTATATATGTTCACATACCCCGAAAACATTCAGGAGCACCACGAAACCCTATTTCCACCGCCGCAACCTTCTGTACCCAAGAGATCCCATCTTGGGGCCTTTTCTGGAGCTCCGCCGGAGGAGGCATTGAACACGGAGGGCCTCTACATCAACTCCATGGCCCCTCCGATGATGTGTGAGTAGTTTACTTCAGACCTTCGGGTCCATAGCTAGTAGCTAGATGGCTTCTTCTCTCTCTTTGGATCTCAATACAAAGTTCTCCTCGATCTTCTTGGAGATCTATTTGGTGTAACTCTTTTTGCGGTGTGTTTGTCGAGATCCGATGAATTGTGGGTTTATGATCAAGTCCATCTATGAACAATATTTGATTCTTCTCTGAAATCTTTTATGCATGATTGGTTATCTTTGCAAGTCTCTTTGAATTATCAGTTTGGTTTGGCCTACTAGATTGATCTTTCTTGCAATGGGACAAGTGCTTAGCTTTGGGTTCAATCTTGTGGGGCTCGATCCGAGTGACAGAAAGGGAAAGACACATATTGTATTGTTGCCATCGAGGATAAAAAGATGGGGTTTATATCATATTGCTTGAGTTTATCCCTCTACATCATGTCATCTTACCTAAGGCATTACTCTGTTCTTATGAACTTAATACTCTAGATGCATGCTGGATAGCGGTCGATGTGTGGAGTAATAGTAGTAGATGCAGGCAGGAGTCGGTCTACTTGTCACGGACGTGGTGCCTATATACATGATCATGCCTAGATATTCTCATAATTATTCGCTTTTCTATCAATTGCTCGACAGTAATTCATTCACCCACCGCAATACTTATGCTATCTTGAGAGAAGCCACTAGTGAAACCTATGGCCCCCGGGTCTATTCTCCATCATATAAGTTTCCAATCTATTTTATTTTGCAATCTTTACTTTCAATCTATATCATAAAAATACCAAATATATTTATCTTATCATTATTATCTCTATCAGATCTCACTCTCGTAAGTGATCGTGAAGGGATTGACAACCCCTTTATCGCGTTGGTTGCGAGGTTCTTATTTGTTTGTGTAGGTACAAGGGACTTGCGTGTGGCCTCCTACTAGATTGATACCTTGGTTCTCAAAAGCTGAGGGAAATACTTACACTAGTTTTCTGCATCACCCTTTCCTCTTCAAGGGAAAACCAACGTAGTGCTCAAGAGGTAGCAAAGGCTTATCACGGGAGGACACCGGCCCATTTTTCTGGAGGTCAAAGGGTTTGCCTACAACGAGGCCTATCCGTTCCAGGACTCTTTCATCGTTCATAAAGTCTACAGTAACGAATTTGACTCGGCCGCCCTCGAGCAACTTCTTAAATTCCCCGCACTCAACGTCAGCATGGCATATGTGGTAGACCAAGCATAAGTCATGCACGCAAACTTGGATCACGGCGGGCTTCTTCCTCTCTTCCTCCTTTAGATTATTCTCTTTTCCCATGACTGTGGTGTACTCAACATCTAGCCCAGCGACCCACTCATCATTTGAGTTTTCGAACATGCGTCTGAACGATCAAGGCATCCTTTCACCGTCGCAGAAGAACGGGTGTAGATGACATCGAACTCATTGCCGGTGATGGTTCTGACCTTGTACTCACCGCTGACCATGAAGATTTTGGACGCCATGGATTTGGGAGGAGGGTTAGGATTAGTGGAACTGCCGTAATGTGAAAGGACAGGACGACTAGGAGCGGTCTATCGATTGTAAAAATGCCGAGTGGGGGGGGGGGCGTGCGAACGGCAGGGTAGTGGCTTGCCTAGTGGATAAATGGATTCATGCACAGTACTACGGGGGCCAATTAGATGTCATGTCTACTCGACGCCCAATTAAATGGCTATCAATGTCATGTCAAGCGTCGGGAAAATTACAGGTGATACGAAGCTTCCGAGAGCCCTTGGATCTGAGATCGAACGGTTGCATGGCGTGATTCTAGACCTATGGGTGAATATCCTATCCTGGAGGGTTATTCTGCAAATTTTCAGCAACTTAGCATGTGACCGATCGATCTTAGATCCAAGGGCTGCCAGCAGCCCATATCATGATCGCGCCTACTGAGGGAATCCTGGACTAAGGGGTCCTCGGGCGTCCGGCCTGTTATCCGTGGGCTGGACTAATGGGCTGTGAAGATCGAAGAACATACCCGTGTCCGGATTGGACTCTACTTGGCGTGGAAGGCAAGCTTGGCGACCGAATATTCCTTTTTATGTAACCGACTCCATGTAAACCCTAGATCCCCTTGGTGTCTATATAAACCGAAGAGGATAGTCTGGAAAGGACAACACATATACTCATTACCATATTCATAGGCTAGACTTCTAGGGTTTAGTCATTACGATCTTGTGGTAGATCAACTCTTGTAATACTCATATTCATCAAGGTCAATCAAGCAGGAAGTAGGGTATTACCTCCATAGAGAGGGCCCGAACCTGGGTAAACATCGTGTCCCCTGTCTCTGGTTACCATCGACCCTAGACGCACAGTTCGGGACCCCCTACCCGAGATCCACCGGTTTTGACACCGACATCTACCACGACCGTCGCCTCGCTCGCACGGTCGCGCCCTTGGAGATTTAACACGGTGCATTAGGCTATCTGATGTTGGCATGTCATACATAGTCATCACTTAGTCACTCATACTACAACAAGGTTAGCTATAAGGTTGGCTATAAGAGTATTTTTTTGTTTACTTCTCTCTATCTCTTTCTTCATAGTATTTATTGCATTTTCCAAGGAGTGACCTCTTCCAATGAAATGGTGCTTAGATGAGGTGCTATTGGCATTAAATGGCTTAGCAACTCAAGTCCCCAATGCATAGGTGCTTAGTTTTCTGTTGCTAAGTTTGCTTCATCTAGGTACACGCGCTTAACACCGTTTCTTCCTGGGGTCACCAAACTAGTCTCTCTCTTCTTAATTAACTTGCCACATTAGACTTTATGCCTATGTGGCAGGCTTAGCACCTGTAGGATCAAGTACAATAGTGGGCTATAAGCTCGCTTTACATGGCATCTTTGCATATGTGGGGGAAAGAGGCAAGGAAAAAGTGGAGGAGTGGGCTCTCAAGCAAGAGCCAGCCTCTACATGGTGGAGCATCGGGAGAGGCACCTGTATGGAGGTGATAACCCAAAAGTATAGGGGATCACAACAGTTTTCGAGGGTAAAGTATTCAACCCAAATTTATTGATTCGACACAAGGGGAGCCAAAGAATACTCTCAAGTATTAGCAGCTGAGTTGTCAATTCAACCACACTTGAAAACTTAATATCTACAGCAAAGTATTTAGTAGAAAAGTAATATGATAGTAGTGATAACGGTAGCAAAAGGTAACAGTAGTAAAAGTAATGTTTTTGGTATTTTGTAGTGATGATAGCAATAGCAACGGGAAAGTAAATAAGCGAAGAACAATATATGGAAAGCTCGTAGGCAATGGATCGGTGATGGAGTTATGCCGGATGCGGTTCATCATGTAACAGTCATAACCTAGGGTGACACAGAACTAGCTCCAGTTCATCAATGTAATGTAGGCATGTATTCCGAATATAGTCTTACGTGCTTATGGAAAAGAACTTGCATGACATCTTTTGTCCTACCCTCCTGTGGCAGCGGGGTCCTTACGGAAACTAAGGGATATTAAGGCCTCCTTTTAATAGAGTACCGGAACAAAGCATTAACACATAGTGAATACATGAACTCCTCAAACTATGGTCATCACCGCTAAGTATCCCGATTATTGTCACTTCGGGGTTAACGGATCATAACACATAATAGGTGACTATAGACTTGCAAGATAGGATCAAGAACACTCATATATTGATGAAAACATAATAGGTTCAGATCTGAAATCATGGCACTCGGGCCCTAGTGACAAGCATTAAGCATAGCAAAGTCATAGCAACATCAATCTCAGAACATAGTGGATACTAGGGATCAAACCCTAACAAAACTAACTCGATTACATGATAGATCCCATCCAACCCATCACCGTCCAGCAAGCCTACGATGGAATTACTCACGCACGGCGGTGAGCATCATGAAATTGGTGATGGAGGATGGTTGATGATGACAATGACGATAGATTCCCCTCTCTGGAGCCCCGAACGGACTCCAGATCAGCCCTCCCGAGAGGTTTTAGGGCTTGGCGGCGGCTCCGTATCGTAAAACATGATGAATTCTTCTCTCTGATTTTTTTCTCCGCGAAACACAATATATAGACTTGGAGTTGGAGTCGGAGGAGCTCTAGGGCCCATGAGGTAGGGGGCACGCGCCCACCCTCGTGGACAGGTGGTGGGCCCCCTGGCCTTCATCTTTTGCAGGTATTTTTTATATTTTCCAAAAATTTGCTCCGTGAAGTTTCAGGTCATTCCGAGAATGTTTGTTTCTGCACATAAATAACACCATGGTAATTCTGCTGAAAACAGCGTCAGTCCGGGTTAGTTCCATTCAAATCATGCAAGTTAGAGTCCAAAACAAGGGAAAAAGTGTTTGGAAAAGTAGATACGACGGAGATGTATCAACTCCCCCAAGCTTAAACCTTTGCTTGTCCTCAAGCAATTCAGTTGACAAACTGAAAGTGATAAAGAAAAACTTTTACAAACTATGTTTGCTCTTGTTGTTGTAAATATGTAAAGCCAGCATTCAAGTTTTCAGCAAAGATTATAACTAACCACATTTGGCAATAATGCTTAGGTCTCAAGTTTACTCATATCAATAGCATAATCAACTAGCGAGCAATAATAATAAATCTCGGATGACAACACTTTCTCAAAACAATCATAATATGATATAACAAGATGGTATCTCGCTAGCCCTTTCTGAGACCGCAAAACATAAATGCAGAGCACCTTTAAAGACCAAGGACTGACTAGACATTGTAATTCATCGTAAAAGAGATCCAGTCAAGTCATACTCAATGTAAACTAACAGTAATGAATGCAAATGACAGCGGTGCTCTCCAACCGGTGCTTTTTAATAAGAGGATGATGACTCAGCATAAAAGTAAATAGATAGGCCCTTCGCAGAGGGAAGCAGGGATTTGTAGAGGTGCCAGAGCTCGGTTTTGAAATAGAAGTGAATAATATTTTGAGCGGTATACTTTCATTGTCAACATAACAACCAAGAGATGGCGATATCTTCCATGCTACACACATTATAGGCGGTTCCCAAACAGAATGGTAAAGTTTATACTCCCCCTTCCACCAACAAGCATCAATCCAAGGCTTGCTCGAAACAACAAGTGCCTCCAACTAACAAGAGTCCCAGGGGGAGTTTTGTTTTGCAATTATTTTGATTTAGTTTGCATAAAGCATGGGACTGGGTATCCCGGTGACCAGCCATTTATCTCGTGAGTGAGGAGCGGAGTCCACTCCTCTTGAGAATAACCCGCCTAACATGGAAGATACTGACAACCCTAGTTGATACATGAGCTATTCGAGCATACAAAACATGATATTTATTTGAAGGTTTAGAGTTTGGCACATACAAATTTACTTGGAACGGCAGGTAGATACCGTATATAGGTAGGTATAGTGGACTCATGTGGAATAGCTTTGGGGTTTAAGGGATTGGATGCACAAGCAGTATTCCCGCTTAGTACAGGTGAAGGCTAGCAAAAGACTGGGAAGCGACCAGCTAGAGAGCGACAACAGTCATGAACATGCATTAAAATTAATCAACACCGAGTGCAAGCATGAGTAGGATATAATCCACCATGAACATAAATATCGTGAAGGCTATGTTGATTTTGTTTCAACTACATGCGTGAACATGCGCCAAGTCAAGTCACTTAAATCATTCAGAGGAGGATACCACCCTATCATACCACATCACAACCATTTTAATAGAATGTTGGCACGCAAGGTAAACCATTGTAACTCATAGCTAATCAAGCATGGCACAAGAAACTATGATCTCTAGTTGTCATTGCAAACATGTTTATTCATAATAGGCTGAATCAGGAACGATGAACTAATCATATTTACAAAAACAAAAGAGGTCAAGTTCATACCAGCTTTTCTTATCTCAATCAGTCCATCATATATCATCATAATTGCCTTTCACTTGCATGACCGAACGATGTGAATAATAATAATAGTGCACGTGCATTGGACTAAGATGGAATCTACAAGCATTCAATAAACAGGAGAAGACAAGGCAATATGGGCTCTTTTGTCAGATCAGCAATAATGTATATAAGAGCCACTTCAACAATTTAATTATGGTCTTCTCCTATCGACCCCCAAAGGAAAGAAAAGAAATAAAACTGTTTACACGGGAGAGCTCCCAACAAGTAAAAGAAGAACAGGAAATCTTTTCGGGTTTTCTTGTAGTTACTACTACAAGCATGGAAAGTAAACTAATTAAAAGCTACAACTATTTTTTTTGTTTTTTTAAGGTTTATCAAACACACAAGAAGAAAGCATAAAAAGGAAATAAAGTAGCATGGATGATACAATGAAAAAGTATGAGCACCGACATCTAGCAATAACTGTGTGAACATAAATGTAATGTCGGTGGGAAATACGTACTCCCCCAAGCTTAGGATTTGGGCCTAAGTTGGTCTATGGCCACGGCTGGTCTGGCGGATATCCATAATAGTAGTTGGGGTCGTACTGAGAAGAAGAAGAAGAAGAAGACTTCGATTGCCACTGGTTGGCAATCATCTCCGGATCCCACTAGTAATTAGACTGTCGTGAAGGATCAACTTGTGGTTCCGGCTCTGGCTCCATAGCTGGTGCAGGGTTCCGGTAGGCGTGAATAGCCTCTAACGGAACAAGGTACTGGCATGCAGATAAATCAAACAAAGAAGGAACAGGCAAGGTAATAGTCTCAGGATGATGTTTATCAATGAACAATTTGTATTTAAGCTCTCCTTCCCTATTCTTAACAATAAAATCATGTGCCACCATACTTTTATAATCTAAATAAACACAAGGCAGCACTTTTTCTTCCTTCTCATAATGCCTAATAGGTATGTTAAAATGTGCAGCTAGGCGTGAAGCATAGATGCCTCCAAAGATGGGGCCCTTGGTACAGTTCAAACTTAACCGTTTAGCAATAATGCCGCCCATACTAATAGAGTTATCACCGTATAAACCGTGGAGCAAAATAATAATATCAGGGACACTAAGGTTTCCACAGTTTCCGCGACCAATTAAACAACGACTAGCAAATAATGCAAAGTAGCGTAAAACAGGAAAATGTATGCTAGTTATTCGTGCATTAGAAACCTTCCTTGTTTCCCCTATAGTGATAGTATCAATAAACCCATCCACATCCTCGCGATGTGGTTCCTCTGTCTTGCCTTCGAAAGGGACTAAACAAACCCGACAAAAATCACAAAGTGACATCTCCTTATGCTCATCATATAAATGAAACTCCACCGTAGGTGGTGAGCTCCTAGAATGGAAATGAAAGTTTTGCACAAAGATATTTGTGAGTAAGAGATACTGATCGTGTTGGTCGTGGAGGAAAGCGGTGAGGCTTGCATTCTTAGCCAATCCATGAAAATCTTCATAAATCCCGGCTGCTCTCAAGAAATCATCGGAAGGCCATTCACACGAGTGAACCTCCGTAGTGCGAGGTAGATTATACTTAGGCTTCGGTGCCTTTTCCTTCGAGCTTCGGCTCGATGAGCCCCTCAAAAGTCTCTTCATCATTTTCTGAAAAATTCTGAAATTTTTAGTAACTTCAAAATAAAAGTAAACCAAACTCAATAATATTGATAGCAACTACTCCTACAAGTGCCTAGGGCCTATATCATGCATCAAAACTACTTTTGACCATATAAATTTGACATGCAAGCTCAAGAACAGGGCCACCTAAGCAGCAAAAATTTGCAATGAATAAAGCACTAGAACAAAAAGTAATTGGACCAATGGAGGAGTCACATACCAAGGAACAATCTCCCCAAGCAGTTTTGTGAGAGGTGCTTTGAGCAAGGAGATCGAAAATGGAAGCAAAACGAGCTTGGACTCAAGTTTGAGCTGGTTATTCGTGTTTGGGGGAGGAAGGGGAGGAAGAAGGAGTGTGTGGGTGAAAGGATAAGTGGAGGAGGGCCACCGTGGGCCCACGAGGCAAGGGGGCGCGCCTAGGGGGTAGGGCGTGCCCTCCACCCTCGTGGCCAGGTGGATGGCCCCCCTGCTGAGTTCTCAGTGCCAAATATTCTCAAATATTCTAGAAAAAATCATATTTAAATTTCAGGGCATTTGGAGAACTTTTATTTTCGGGGTATTTTTATATTGCACGGATAATCAGATAATAGACAGAAAAATACTATTTTTATTTTATTTAATACAAATAACACAAAGTAAAAGGAGGGTACAGAAGGTTGTGCCTTCTAGTTTCATCCATCTCATGATCATCAAAAGGAATCCACTAACAAGGTTGATCAAGTCTTGTTAACGAACTCATTCCGAATAACATGGAACCGGAGAAATTTCGAATAACACTAGGTTACCTCAACGGGGATATGCACATCCCCAATAATAATAATATCATATTTCTTCTTGAAAGTAGGAAGAGGAAATTCAAAACCTCCAAATATAATCGATGGAATTTTTCCAGTAGAGTTGATACTATGAACTTGAGGTTGTTTCCTCGGAAAGTGCACCGTATGCTCATTACCATTAACATGAAAAGTGACATTGCCTTTGGTGCAATCAATAACAGCCCCTGCAGTATTCAAAAAGGGTCTTCCAAGAATAATAGACATACTATCGTCCTCGGGAATATCAAGAATAACAAAGTCCATTAAAATAGTAACGTTTGCAACTACAACAGGCACATCCTCACAAATACCGACATGTATAGCAGTTGATTTATCAGCCATTTGCAAAGATATTTCAGTAGGTGTCAACTTATTCAAATCAAGTCTACAATATAAAGAGAGAGGCATAACACTAACACCGGCTCCAAGATCACATAAAGCAGTTTTAACATAGTTTCTTTTAATGGAGCATGGCATAGTGGGTACTCCTGGATCTCCAAGTTTCTTTGGTATTCCACCCTTAAAAGTATAATTAGCAAGCATGGTGGAAATGTCAGCTTCCGGTATCTTTCTTTTATTTGTAACAATTTCTTTCATATACTTAGCATAAGGATTCATTTTGAGCATATCAGTTAATCGCATACGCAAAAAGATAGGTCTAATCATTTCAACAAAGTGCTCAAAATCCTCATCATCCTTTTTCTTGGATGGTTTGGGAGGAAAAGGCATGGGTTTCTGAACCCATGGTTCTCTTTCTTTACCGTGTTTCCTTGCAATAAAGTCTTTCTTATCATAATGTTGATTCTTTGATTGTGGGTTATCAAGATCAACAGCAGGTTCAATTTCTACATCATTATCATTACTAGGTTGAGCATCATCGTGAACATTATTACTAGTTTCAGGTTCATTACCAGATTGTGTTTCAACATCAGAGATAGAAATATCATTTGGATTCTCAGGTGTTTTAGTGATAGGTTTACTAGAAGTATGCAAAGTCCTATCATTTTTATTTTTCTTCCTATTAGAAGGACTAGGTGCATCTACATTATTTCTCTGAGAATCTTGCTCAATTCCCTTAGGGTGGCCTTCAGGATATAAAGGTTCCTGAGTCATTCTACCAGTTCTAGTAGCCACTCTAACAGCATAATCATTATTCTTACTATTCAATTCATTGAGCAAATAATTTTGAGCTTTAAGTACTTGTTCTACTTGAGTGGTAACCATAGAAGCATGTTTACTAATAAGTTTAAGTTCACCTTTAACATTAGCCATATAATCATCCAAGTGTTCAAGCATATTTGAATTGTATTTCAATTGTCTACCAAAATAAGCATTAAAGTCTTCTTGCTTAACCATAAATTTATCAAACTCGTCTAAGCATGGGCTAGCAAACTTAGTAAATGGGATTTCAGCTTTATCATATCTATAGAGAGAATTTACCTTTACTACCTGTGTCGGGTTATCAAGACCATGAGTTTCTTCAATAGGTAATAGATTAAGATCATATGTTTCTTCAACATGCGGTAAATTAGGACCATGTATTTCTTCAATAGGAGGTAAATTCTTAACATCTTCAGCTTTAATACCTTTTTCTTTCATAGATTTCTTTGCCTCTTGCATATCTTCAGGACTGAGAAATAGAATACCCCTCTTCTTCGGAGTTGGTTTAGGAATAGGATCAGGAATTGGCTCCGGAGGTGTCCAATTATTTTCATTTGTCAACATATGATTCAATAGAATTTCAGCTTCATCTGGTGTTCTTTCCCTGAAAACAGAACCAGCATAACTATCCAGGTAATCTCTGGAGGCATCGGTTAGTCCATTATAAAAGATATCAAGTATTTCATTTTTCTTAAGAGGATGATCAGGAAAAGCATTAAGTAATTGGAGAAGCCTCCCCCAAGCTTGTGGGAGACTCTCTTCTTCAATTTGCACAAAATTATATATATCCCATAAAGCAGCTTGTTTCTTATGAGCAGGGAAATATTTTGCAGAGAAGTAATAAATCATATCCTGGGGACTACGCACACAACCAGGATCAAGAGAATTAAACCATATCTTAGCATCACCCTTTACTGAGAACAGAAATATTTTAAGGATATAAAAGTAGCGAGTGCTCTCATCATTAGTGAACAGGGTGGCTATATCATTTAATTTAGTAAGATGTGCCACAACCGGTTCAGATTCATAGCCATGGAAAGGATCAGATTCAACCAAAGTAATTATATCAGGATCAACAGAGAATTCATAATCCTTATCAGTAACACAGATAGGTGAAGTAGCAAAAGCAGGGTCAGGTTTCATTCTAGCATTTAGAGATTGCTTATTCCATTTAGTTAATAACCTCTTAAGTTCGTGTCTATCCTTGCAAGCTAAAATAGCTAAAGAAGCTTCTTTATCAAAAACATAACCCTCAGGAATAACAGGCAAGTCTTCATCATCAATTTCATCAGTATTACCAGATTCAATATTTTCAATCTCTCTAGCCCTAGCAAGTTGTTCATCAAGAAATTCACCAAGTGGCACAGTAGTATCAAGCATAGAAGTAGTTTCATCATAAGTATCATGTATAGCAGAAGTGGCATCATCAATAACATGCGACATATCAGAACGAATAGAAGAAGCAGGTTTAGGTGTCGCGGGCTTACTCAAAACAGAAGGTGAATCAAGTGCAGAGCTAGATGGCAGTTCCTTACCTCCCCTCGTAGTTGAGGGATAAATCTTGGTTCTTGGATCTTTCATGTTCTTCATAATGATAAGCAGATATTAATCCCAAGTGACTCAAAGAATAGAGTTATGCTCCCCGGCAACGGCGCCAGAAAATAGTCTTGATAACCCACAAGTATAGGGCATCGCAACAGTTTTCGAGGGTAAAGTATTCAACCCAAATTTATTGATTCAACACAAGGGGAGCCAAAGAATACTCTCAAGTATTAGTAGCTAAGTTGTCAATTCAACCACACCTGGAAACTTAATATCTGCAGCAAAGTATTTAGTAGCAAAGTAATATGATAGTAGTGATAATGGTAGCAAAAGGTAACAATAGTAAAAGTAATGTTTTTGGTATTTTGTAGTGATGATAGCAAGAGCAACGGGAAAAAAATAAGCGAAGAACAATATATGGAAAGCTCGTAGGCAATGGATCGGTGATGGAGAATTATGCCGGATGCGGTTCATCATGTAACAGTCATAACCTAGGGTGACACAGAACTAGCTCCAGTTCATCAATGTAATGTAGGCATGTATTCCGAATATAGTCATACGTGCTTATGGAAAAGAACTTGCATGACATATTTTGTCCTACCCTCCCGTGGCAGCGGGGTCCTTACGAAAACTAAGGGATATTAAGGCCTCCTTTTAATAGAGTACCGGAACAAAGCATTAACACATAGTGAATACATGAACTCCTCAAACTACGGTCATCACCGCTAAGTATCCCGATTATTGTCACTTCGGGGTTAACGGATCATAACACATAATAGGTGACTATAGACTTGCAAGATAGGATCAAGAACACTCATATATTGATGAAAACATAATAGGTTCAGATCTGAAATCATGGCACTCGGGCCCTAGTGACAAGCATTAAGCATAGCAAAGTCATAGCAACATCAATCTCAGAACATAGTGGATACTAGGGATCAAACCCTAACAAAACTAACTCGATTACATGATAGATCCCATCCAACCCATCACCGTCCAGCAAGCCTACGATGGAATTACTCACGCACGGCGGTGAGCATCATGAAATTGGTGATGGAGGATGGTTGATGATGACAATGACGATAGATTCCCCTCTCTGGAGCCCCGAACGGACTCCAGATCAGCCCTCCCGAGAGGTTTTAGGGCTTGGCGGCGGCTCCGTATCGTAAAACATGATGAATTCTTCTCTCTGATTTTTTTCTCCGCGAAACACAATATATAGACTTGGAGTTGGAGTCGGAGGAGCTCTAGGGCCCATGAGGTAGGGGGCACGCGCCCACCCTCGTGGACAGGTGGTGGGCCCCCTGGCCTTCATCTTTTGCAGGTATTTTTTATATTTTCCAAAAATTTGCTCCGTGAAGTTTCAGGTCATTCCGAGAATGTTTGTTTCTGCACATAAATAACACCATGGTAATTCTGCTGAAAACAGCGTCAGTCCGGGTTAGTTCCATTCAAATCATGCAAGTTAGAGTCCAAAACAAGGGAAAAAGTGTTTGGAAAAGTCAGATACGACAGAGACGTATCAGGAGGTGGTCAGGAATCGGGAGACTCACACTGGTCATAGCGACGCAGTTAAAATGATAATGGCAAGTCAAATCATTGGGCCCCGCCTGTCCAATGTAAGGGAAGCTTCGAGGAGGCCACGAGGTAGGGGGGGCGCCCACCCCCCCTGGGCGCGCCCTCCACCCTCGTGGGCCCTCGTGGCCCCCTTGACGTACTCTACGCCTATATATCTCCATATACCCTAAAAACATTCCGGCAATAGATCGGGAGTTTCCGCGCCAGAAGCCTCCGTAGCCCGAAAGCCAATCTAGACCCGTTCGGCCCTGCGAGGGGGGCAATCCTCTCCGGTGCCATCTTCATCATCGGTGCTCTCCATGACGAGAGGGAGTAGTTCTCCTCGGGGCTCAGGGTATGTACCAGTAGCTATGTGTTGATCTCTCTCTCTCTCTCTCTTGTTTCTTGAGAGGTGTACGATCTTGATGTATCGCAGATTTGCTATTATAGTTTGGATCTTATGTTTCTCATCCATCTACTCCTCTTGTAATGGATTGAGTTTCCTTTGAAGTTATCTTATCGATCTGAGTCTTTAAGATTTGAGAACACTTGATGTATTGTCTTGCTGTGCGTATTCTGTGGTGACAACGGGATATCACGTGATTCACTTGAATGTTATGTTTGGTGATCAACTTGCGGGTTCCGCATGAGCCTATGCATAGGGGTTGGCACACGTTTTCGTCGTGATTCTTCTGGTAGAACTTTGAGGCACTCTTGAGGTTCTATTGTGTTGGTTGAATAGATGAATCTGAGAATTGTGTGATGCATATCGTATAATCATACCACAGATACTTGAGGTGACATTGGAGTATCTAGGTGACATTAGGGTTTTGGTTGATTTGTGTCCTTAAGGTGTTATTCTAGTACGAACTCTAGGGCTGTTTGTGACACTTATAGGATAGCCAACGGATTGATTGGAAGAATAACTTTGAGGCGGTTTTCGTACCCTACATAATCTCTTTCGTTTGTTCTCGCTCTATTAGTGGCTTTGGAGTGAATCTTGTTGCATGTTGAGGGATAGTTTATGTTGATCAATTATGTTAGTATTGTTGAGGGAATTTCACTAGCAAAAGTAATGAACCTAGGCCTTGTTTCAACGCATTGCAATACCGTTTACGTCACTTTTATCACTTGCTACCCTTGCCTGTTTTTATATTTTCAGATTACAAACCTTTATCTACACATGCACATTTGTATTCACATCTCTTTTCGGAACACTAGTGCACTATACAATTACATTGTATTGGGTGTGTTGGGGACACAAGAGACTCTTTGTTATTTGGGTCAGGGTGCTTGAGAGAGACCATCTTCATCCTACGCCTCCTACGGATTGATAAACCTTAGGTCATCACTTGAAGGGAAATTTTCTACTGTCTACAACTCTGCATACTTGGAGGCCAACAACGTCTACAAGAAGAAGGTTTGTGTAGTAGACATCAAGCACTTTTCTGGCGCCGTTGCGGGGAGGTTAGCGCTTGAAGGTATATCTTTAGATCTTGCAATCGAGTCTTTTTATTTCTTGTTTTATCACTTGTTTAGTTTTAAAATAAAATTACAAAAAAATGGAATTAAGTTTGCCTCATACTCTTCATCTTTTTAATATCTTTCGTGAGTATGATGGAAAGGAAAATTGTGCCAAAGTGTTAGAAGAAGAATGCATTAAAATGTTTGGCTCTAAATATTTGAATGATGAGCATGATTGCAATGTTGTTAGTATGAATTCCTTGAATATCCATGATGCTAATGATATGCAAAGCCACAAGCTTGGGGAAGCTATGTTTGATGAAGATGATATTTTTTGTCCCCCAAGTTTTGATGAGCAAATTTATTATGATGAAAGCATGCCTCCTATCTATGATGATTATTGTGATGACATGTATGCTTTAAAGAATAATGATAACCATGAAACTTTTCATCTTGATCTTAATTTTCAATCACATGATAATTATTTTGTTGAGTTTGCTCCCACTATTATTCGTGAGAAGAATTTTGCTTATGTGGAGAGTAGTAAAAATTTTCTATGCTTGTAGATCATGAAAAGAATTCTTTAAGTTCTGGTTATATTGTTGAATTCATTCATGATGCTACTGAAAATTATTATGAGGGAGGAATATATGCTTGTAGGAATTGCAATAATATCAAGTTTCCTCTCTATGTGCTTAAAGTTTTGAAGTTATGCTTGTTTTGCCCTCCTATGCTAGTAGATTATTGTTCCCATAAGTTGTTTGCTCACAAAATCCCTATGCATAGGAAGTATGTTAGACTTAAATGTGCAAGTCATATTCTTCATGATGGTCTCTTTATGTTTCAATTCTTATTTTTTATGTGAGCATCGTCGAAATCATCATGCCTAGCTAGGGGCGTTAAACGATAGCGCTTGTTGGGAGGCAACCCAACTTTACTTTTGTTCCTTGATTTTTGCTCCTGTTTAGTAATAAATAATTCATCTAGACTCTGTTTAGATGTGGTTTTATGCATTTAATTAGTGTTTGTGCCAAGTAGAACCTTTGGGAAAACTTGGGGGAGGTCTTTGCGATCATGCTGTAAAAAACACAAACTTTAGCGCTCACGAGAATTGCTGCCATTTTTATTTGGAGAGTGTTATTTAGTTAATTCTTTTTTCATATCATTAATAGATAAATTCCTCATGTCCAGAAATTTATTTGAGAATTTTATGAGTTCCATAAGTATATGTTTGATCCAGATTACTACAGACTGTTCTGCTTTTGACAGATTCTGTTTTTCATGTGTTGTTTACTTATTTTGATGAATCTATGGCTAGTAAAAGAGTTTATAAACCATAGAGAAGTTGGAATACAGTAGGTTTAACACCAATATAAATAAAGAATGAGTTCATTACAGTACCTTGAAGTGGTGATTTATTTTCTTATACTAACGGAGCTTACGAGTTTTCTGTTAAGTTTTGTGTTGTGAAGTTTTCAAGTTTTGGGTAAGGATTCGATGGACTATGGAATAAGGGGTGGCAAGAGCCTAAGCTTGGGGATGCCCGAGGCACCACAATTTAATATTCAAGGATAGCCAAGAGCCTAAGCTTGGGGATGCCCCGGAAGGCATTCCCTCTTTCGTCTTCGTTCATAGGTAACTTTACTTGGAGCTATATGTTTATTTACCACATGATATGTGTTTTGCTTGGAGCGTCAATTTACTTTGTTAGGATTTGCTTGCTGCTTGAATAAAACACCAAGATCTGAAATTATTAAATTTTAGAGAGTGTTCACATAGTTGCATAATTATTCGACTACTCATTGATCTTCACTTATATCTTTCGGAGTAGTTTGTTGTTGCTCTAGTGCTTCACTTATATCTCTTTAGAGCATGGTGGTGGTTTTATTTTATACAAATAGATGAACTCTCATGCTTCACTTATATTATTTTGAGAGTCTTTAGAACAGCATGGTAATTTTCTTTGGTTATGAAATTAGTCCTAATATGATGGGCATCCAAGAGGGATATAATAAAAACTTTCATATAAAGTGCATTGAATACTAAGAGAAGTTTGATACTTGGTGATTGTTTTGAGATATGAGGATGGTAATATTAGAGTCATGCTAGTGAGTAGTTGTGAATTTGAGAAATACTTGTGTTAAAGTTTGTGATTCCCATAGCATGCACATATGGTGAACCGTTATGTGAGGAAGTCGGAGCATGATTTATTTATTGATTGTCTTCCTTATGAGTGGCGGTCGGGGACGAGCGATGGTCTTTTCCTACCAATCTATCCCCCTAGGAGCATGCACATAGTACTTTGTTTCGATAACTAATAGATTTTTGCAATAAGTATATGAGTTCTTTATGACTAATGTTGAGTCCATGGATTATACGCACTCTCACCCTCCCACCATTGCTAGCCTTTCTAGTACCGCGCAACTTTCGCCGGTACCATAAACCCACCATATACCTTCCGCAAAACAGCCACCATACCTACCTATCATGGCATTTCCATAGCCATTCCGAGATATATTGCCATGCAACTTACCACCGTTCCATTTATTATGACACGCTTCATCATTGTCATATTGCTTTGGATGATCATGTAGTTGACATTGTATTTGTGGAAAAGCCACCATTCATAATTCTTTCATACATGTCACTTGATACGTCTCCAACGTATCTATAATTTTTGATTGCTCCATGCTATATTATCTACTGTTTTGGACTATATTGGGCTTTATTTTCCACTTTTATATTATTTTTGGGACTAACCTATTTACCGGAGGCCCAGCCCAGAATTGATGTTTTGGCCTATTTCAGTGTTTTGGAGAAACAGAATATCAAACGGAGTCCAAACGGAATAAAACCTTCAAGAACGTGATTTTCTCACCGAATGTGATCCAGGAGACTTGGACCCTACTCCAAGGAGTCAAAGAGGCGGTCACGAGGGTGGGGAGCGCCCTCCTAGGGCGCTCCCCCTGCCTCGTGGGCCCCTTGGTGCTCCACCAACATACTCCTTCCTCCTATATATACATACGTACCCCCAAACGATCAGAACGGGGGCCAAAAACCTAATTCCACCGCTGTAACTTTCTGTATCCACGAGATCCCATCTTGGGGCCTATTCCGGAGCTCCACCGGAGAGGGCCGTCATCACAGAGGGCTTCTACATCATCCTAGCCCCTCCGATGAAGTGTGAGTAGTTTACCTCAGACCTTCGGGTCCATAGTTAGTAGCTAGATGGCTTCTTCTCTCTTTTTGGATCTTAATACAAAGTTCTCCCCCTCTCTTGTGGAGATCTATTCGATGTAATCTTCTTTTTGTGGTGTGTTTGTTGAGACCGATGAATTGTGGGTATATGATCAAGTCTATCTATGAATAATATTTGAATCTTCTCTGAATTCTTCTATGTATGATTAGTTATCTTTGCAAGTCTCTTCGAATTATCCGTTTGGTTTGGCCAACTAGATTGGTAGTTCTTGCCATGGGAGAAGTGCTTAGCTTTGGGTTCGATCTTGCGGTGTCCTTTCCCAGTGACAGAAGGGGCAGCAAGGCACGTATTGCATCGTTGCCATCGAGGATAACAAGATGGGGCTTATTTCATATGGCATGAATTATCTCTCTACATCATGTCATCTTGCTTAAAGCATTACTCTGTTTTTAACTTAATACTCTAGATGCATGCTGGATAGCGGTCGATGAGTGGAGTAATAGTAGTAGATGCAGAATCATTTCGGTCTACTTGTCACGGACGTGATGCCTATATACATGATCATGCCTAGATATTCTCATAACTATGCTCAATTCTGTCAATTGCTCAACAGTAATTTGTTCACCCACCGTAGAATACTTATGCTCTTGAGAGAAGCCACTAGTGAAACCTATGGCCCCCGGGTCTATTCTCATCATATCAATCTCCATCAATTTAATCTTGCTTTGATTTTTACTTTGCTTTTACTTTTTTACTTTGCATCTTTATACCAAAAATACCAAAAATACTATATCTATCAGATCTCACTCTCGTAAGTGACCTGAAGGGATTGACAACCCCTAATCGTGTTGGTTGCGAGTAGCTATCATTTTGTGCAGGTACGAGGGACTTGAGCGTGGCCTCCTACTAGATTGATACCTTGGTTCTCAAAAACTAAGGGAAATACTTACGCTACTCTGCTGCATCATCCCTTCCTCTTCAGGGAAACCCAACGCAAGCTCAAGACATAGCAAGAAGGACTTCTGGCGCCGTTGCCAGGGAGTCTACGCAAAAAGTCAACATACCAAGTACCCATCACAATCCCTATCTCTCGCATTACATTATTTGCCATTTGCCTCTCATTTTCCTCTTCCCCACTTCACCCTTGCCGTTTTATTCGCCCTCTCTCTCTATCCTCCTTCTCTATTTGCCTCTTTTGCCCGCTTGCTCTTGTTTGCTTGTGTGCTAGTTTGCTTGTTTGCCGCGATGGCTCAAGATACTACCAAATTGTGTGACTTCACCAATACCAATAATAATGATTTCCTTAGCACTCCGATTGCTCCTCTTGCTAATACTGAATCTTGTGAAATCAATGCTGCTTTGTTGAATCTTGTTATGAAAGATCAATTCGTCGGCCTTCCTAGCGAAGATACCGCTACTCATCTGAATAGCTTCGTTGATTTATGTGATATGCAAAAGAAAAAAGATTTCGATAATGATGTCGTTAAATTGAAGCTATTTCCTTTTTTGCTTATAGATCGTGCTAAAGCTTCGTTTTCATCTTTGCCTAAGAATAGTATTGATTCTTGGAACAAGTGCAAAGATGCTTTTATCTCTAAGTATTTCCCTCCCGCTAAGATCATCTCTCTTAGAAACGATATTATGAACTTTAAGCAACTTGATCATGAACATGTTGCACAAGCTTGGGAGAGAATGAAATTAATGATACGTAATTGCCCTACTCATGGTTTGAATTTGTGGATGATTATACAAAAAAGTTATGCCGGATTGAATTTTGCTTCTAGAAATCTTTTAGATTCGGCCGCGGGAGGCACTTTTATGGAAATCACTTTAGGAGATGCTACTAAACTCCTAGATAATATTATGGTTAATTATTCGCAATGGCATACTGAAATATCTTCTAAAAAAAGTGCATGCGATAGAAGAAATCAATGTTTTGAGTGGAAAGATGGATGGACTTATGAAATTATTTGCTACTAAGAGTGTTTCTTCTGATCCTAATGATATGCCTTTGTCTACTTTGATTGAGAATAACAATGAATCTATGGATGTGAATTTTGTTGGTAGGAATAATTTTGGTAACAACGCTTATAGAGGGAATTTTAATCCTAGGCCATATCCTAGTAATCCTTCTAATAATTATGGGAATTCCTACAACAAATCTTATGGAAATTATAATAATATGCCCTCTAAATTTGAGAATAGTGTTAAAGAGTTTATGAATTCACAAAAGAATTTTAATGCTTTGCTTGAAGAGAAATTGCTTAAAGCTGATGATTTGGCTAGGAGAGTTGATAGAATTTCTCTTGAGATTGATTCTTTAAAGCTTAGATCTATTCCACCTAATCATGATATCAATGAGTCTCTCAAATACATGAGAATTTCCATTGATGAGTGCAAGGAAAGAACCGCTAGGATGCGTGCTTCCAAAGATGCCTTTATTAAAACGTGTTCTTCCAATTCCTATGAAAATCAAGATGAAGATCTAAAAGTTATTGATGTGTCTCGTATTAAATCTTTATTTTGCAATATAAATCTTGATGAAACTGAATATGATCTTCCTTTACCTAGAAGGCGTTCTAAAAATTCGGAGTATTTAGATCTTTACAATAAAATTGATGAAAGTGGGATTGAAAGAAATAAAAATCTAGATGTTGCTAAACCCACTATATTGGATTTTCAAGGAATTTAATTATGAAAGTTGCTCTTTAATTGATTGTATTTCCTTGTTTCAATCCGTGCTAAATTCTCCACATGCTTATAGTCAAAATAAAGCCTTCACCGAACATATTGTTGATGCCTTGATGCAATATTATGAAGAAAAACTTGATTTGAAAGTTTCTATCCCTAGAAAAATCTATGATGAGTGGGAACCAACTATTAAAATTAAAATTAAAGATCATGAGTTTTATGCTTTGTGTGATTTTGGTGCTAGTGTCTCCACTATTCCCAAGACTTTATGTGATTTGCTAGATTTCCGTAATTTTGATGATTGCTCTCTAAACTTGCATCTTGCGGATTCTACTATCAAGAAACCTATGGGAAGGATTAATGATGTTCTTATTGTTGCAAATATGAATTATGTGACCGTAGATTTCATTTTTATTGATATAGATTGCAATCCTTCTTGCCCTATTATTCTTGGTAGACCTTTCCTTAGAACGGTTGGTGCGATTATTGATATGAAGGAAGGGAATATTAGATTTCAATTTCCATTAAAAAAGGGCATGGAACACTTTCCAAGAAAGAAAATAAAATTTCCATATGAAACTATCATGAGAGCCACTTATGGATTGCCTACCAAAGATGGCAATACCTAGATCTATCCTCGCTTTTATGCCTAGCTAGGGGCGTTAAACGATAGCGCTTGTTGGGAGGCAACCCAATTTTATTTTTATTCCTTGCTTTTAGATCCTGTTTAGTAATAAATAAATTATTTATACTCTGTTTTGGTTGTGTTTTTTGTGTTTAATTAGTGTTTGTGCCAAGTAGAACCGTTGGGAAGACTTGGGGAAAGTCTTGTTGAACTTGCTGTAAAAAACAGAAACTTTAGTGCTCACGAAAACTACTATCATTTTTATTTGAAGAGTTCTATTTAGTTAATTCTTTTTTCATATGATTAATATATAAATTCCTCACGTCCAGCAATTTATTTTAGAATTTTTGGGGTTCCATATCTTGCGCTAGCTAGAGATTACTACAGACTGTTCTGTTTTTGACAGATTCTGTTTTTCGTGTGTTGTTTGCTTATTTTGATGAATCTATGGCTAGTAAAATAGTTTATAATCCATAGAGAAGTTGGAATACAGTAGGTTTCACACCAATATAAATAAAGAATGAGTTCATTACAGTACCTTGAAGTGGTCTTTTGTTTTCTTTCGCTAACGGAGCTCACGAGTTTTCTGCTTTAAGTTTTGTGTTGTGAAGTTTTCAAGTTTTGGGTGAAATCTTTTGATGGATTATGGAACAAGGAGTGGCAAGAGCCTAAGCTTGGTGATTCCCATGGCACCCCAAAGATAATCCAAGGACACCAAGAAGTCAAAGCTTGGGGATGCCCCGGGAGGCATCCCCTCTTTCGTCCACTTCCATCGGTAATTTACTTGGAGCTATATTTTTATTCACCAACATGATATGTGTTTTGCTTGGAGCGTCTTGTATTATTTGTGTCTTTGTATCTTAGTATGACACAATCATCCTTTCTGTACACACCTTTTGAGAGAGCCATACATGAATTAAAATTTGATAGAATACTCTATGTGCTTCACTTATATCTTTTGAGCTATGTAGTTTTGCTCTATGTGCTTCACTTATATCTTTTGAGCTAAGTAGTTTTGCTCTATGTGCTTCCCTTATATCTTCTGAGCGTTATAATTTTTCTCTATGTGCTTCACTTAGATCTTTTAGAGCACGGTGGTGGATTTGTTTTAAAGAAACTATTGATCTCTCATGCTTCACTTAAATTATTTTGGGAGTCTCTTAATAGCATGGTAATTTGCTTAATAATAATATGCTTGGTATTCAAGATTTGTGAAACTTTCTTTTAAGTGTGTTGAATACTAAGAAAAGATTGAAACGTGATAATTGTTTTGAGATATGGAGGTGATAATATTAAAGTCATGCTAGTTGAGTAGTTGTGAATTTAAAGAATACTTGTGTTAAAGTTTGTGATTCCCGTAGCATGCACGTATGGTGAACCGTTATGTGATGAAGTCGGAGCATGATTTATTTATTGATTGGCTTCCTTATGAGTGGCGGTCGGGGACGAGCGATGGTCTTTTCCTACCAATCTATCCCCCTAGGAGCATGCACGTAATACTTTGCTTTGATAACTTCTAGATTTTTGCAATAAGTATATGAGTTCTTTATGACTAATGTTGAGTCCATGGATTATACGCACTCTCACCCTTCCAACTTTGCTAGCCTCTCTAATACCGCGCACTTTTCGCCGGTATCATACACCTACCATATACCTTCCTCAAAACAGCCACCATACCTACCTATTATGGCATTTCCATAGCCATTCCGAGATATATTGCCATGCAACTTTCCACCATCTAGTTCATCATGACACATTCATCATTGTCATATTGCTTAGCATGATCATGTAGTTGACATAGTATTTGTGTCAAAGCCACCATTCATAATTTCTTCATATTTGTCACTCTTGATTCATTGCATATCCCGGTACACCGCCGGAGGCATCCATATAGAGTCATACTTTGTTTTAGAATCGAGTTGTAATCATTGAGTTGTAAATAAATAAAAGTGTGATGATCATCATTTAATAGAGCATTGTCCCAAAAAAAGAGAAAGGCCAAAGAAAAAAAACAAGGCCCAAAAAAAGAGAAAATAAATAAAAAGGGGCAATGCTACTATCCTTTTACCACACTTGTGCTTCAAAGTAGCACCATGATCTTCATAGTAGAGAGTCTCTCATGTTATCACTTTCATATACTAGTGGGAATTTTACATTATAGAACTTGGCTTGTATATTCCAATGATGGGCCTCCTCAAGTGCCCTAGGTCTTCGTGAGCAAGCAAGTTGGATGCACACCCACTAGTTTCTTTTGTTGAGCTTTCATACATTTATAGCTCTAGTGCATCCGTTGCATGGCAATCCCTACTCACTCACATTGATATCTATTTATGGGCATCTCCATAGCCCGTTGATACGCCTAGTTGTTGTGAGACTATCTTCCCCTCCTTTTTGTCTTCTCCACAACCACCATTCTATTCCACCTATAGTGCTATATCCATGGCTCACGCTCATGTATTGTGTGAAGATTGAAAAAGTTTTGAAAAAGTTAGAGTATGAAACAATTGCTTGGCTTGTCATCGGGGTTGTGCATGATTTAAATACTTTGTGTGGTGAAGATAGAGCATAGCCAGCCTATATGATTTTGTAGGGATAACTTTCTTTGGCCATGTTATTTTGAGAAGACATAATTGCTTTGCTAGTATGCTTGAAGTATTAATTTTTTTATGTCAATATAAACTTTTGTCTTGAATCTTTCGAATCTGAATATTCATATCACAATTAAGAAGATTTGCATTGAAATTATGCCAAGTAGCACTCCGCATCAAAAATTCCGTTTTTATCATTTACCTACTCGAGGACGAGCAGGAATTAAGCTTGGGGATGCTTGATACGTCTCCAATGTATCTATAATTTTTGATTGCTCCATGCTATATTATATACTGTTTTGGACTATATTGGGCTTTATTTTCCACTTTTATATTATTTTTGGGACTAACCTATTAACCGGAGGCCCAGCCCAGAATTGCTGTTTTTTGCATATTTCGGTGTTTCGGAGAAACAGAATATCAAACAGAGTCCAAACGGAATAAAACATTCGGGAACGTGATTTTCTCACCGAACGTGATCCAGGAGACTTGGACCCTACTCCAAGGAGTCAAAGAGGCGGTCACAAGGGTGGGGGGCGCCCCCTGCCTCATGGGCCCCTCGGTAGTCCACCGATGTACTCCTTCCTCCTATATATACCTACGTACCCCCAAACGATCAGAGACGAAGCCAAAAACCTAATTCCACCGCTGCAACTTTCTGTATCCACGATATCCCATCTTGGGGCCTGTTCCGGAGCTCCGCCGGAGGGGGCATCGATCACGGAGGGCTTCTACATCAACACCATAGCCCCTCCGATGAAGTGTGAGTAGTTTACCTCAGACCTACGTGTCCATAGTTATTAGCTAGATGGCTTCTTCTCTCTTTTTGGATCTCAATACAAAGTTCTCCCCCTTTCTTGTGGAGATCTATTCGATGTAATCTTCTTTTTGCGGTGTGTTTGTTGAGACCGATGAATTGTGGGTTTATGATCAAGTCTATCTATGAATAATATTTGAATCTTCTCTGAATTCTTTTATGTATGATTAGTTATCTTTGCAAGTCTTTTTGAATTATCCGTTTGGTTTGGCCAACTAGATTGGTAGTTCTTGCCATGGGAGAAGTGCTTAGCTTTGGGTTCGATCTTGTGGTGTCCTTTCCCACTGACAGAAGGGGGCAGCAAGGCACGTATTGCATCGTTGCCATCGAGGATAACAAGATGGGGTTTATTTCATATTGCATGAATTTATCTCTCTACATCATGTCATCTTGCTTAAAGCATTACTCTGTTTTTAACTTAATACTGTAGATGCATGCTGGATAGCGGTCGATGAGTGGAATAATAGTAGTAGATGCAGAATCGTTTCGGTCTACTTGTCACGGACGTGATGCCTATATACATGATCATGCCTAGATATTCTCATAACTATGCTCAATTCTGTCAATTGCTCAATAGTAATTTGTTCACCCAACGTAGAATACTTATGCTCTTGAGAGAAGCCACTAGTGAAACCTATGGCCCCCGGGTCTATTCTCATCATATCAATCTCCATCACTTTAATCTTGCTTTGCTTTTTACTTTGCTTTTACTTTTTACTTTGCATCTTTATACCAAAAATACCAAAAATATTATATCTATCAGATCTCACTCTCATAAGTGACCGTGAAGGGATTGACAACCCCTAATCGCGTTGGTTGCGAGTAGCTATCGTTTTGTGCAGGTACGAGGGACTTGAGCGTGGCCTCCTATTGGATTGATACCTTGGTTCTCAAAAACTGAGGGAAATACTTACGCTACTCTGCTGCATCATCCCTTCCTCTTCGGGGAAAACCAACGCAAGCTCAAGAGGTAGCATCACTCATGAGTCATTGCACATCCCGGTACACCACCGGAGGCATTCATAATAGAGTCATATTTTGTTCTAAGTATCAAGTTGTAATTGTTGAGTTGTAAGAAAAATAAAAGTGTGATGATCATCATTATTAGAGCATTGTACCAGTGAGGAAAGGATGATGGAGACTATGATTCCCCCACAAGTCGGGATGAGACTCCGGACGAAAAAAAAGAGGCCAAAGAAGCCCAAATAAAAAAAGAACAAAAAAGATGCCATAAAAAAAGAAGGCCCAAAAAAATGAGAGAAAAAGAGAGAAGGGACAATGCTACTATCCTTTTACCACACTTGTGCTTCAAAGTAGCACCATAATCTTCATGATAGAGAGTCTCCTATGTTGTCACTTTCATATACTAGTGGGAATCTCTCATTATATAACTTGGCTTGTATATTCCAATGATGGGCTTCCTCAAAATGCCCTAGGTCTTTGTGAGCAAGCGAGTTGGATGCACACCCACTAGTTTCTTTTGTTGAGCTTTCATACATTTATAGCTCTAGTGCATTTGTTGCATGGCAATCCCTACTCACTCACATTGATATCTATTAATGGGCATCTCCATAGCCCGTTGATACGCCTAGTTGATGTGAGACTATCTTCTCCTTTTTGTCTTCTCCACAACCACCATTCTATTCCACCTATAGTGCTATATCCATGGCTCACGCTCATGTATTGTGTGAAGATTGAAAAAGTTTGAGAACATCAAAAGTATGAAACAATTGCTTGGCTTGTCATCGGGGTTGTGCATGATTTAAATATTTTGTGTGGTGAAGATGGAGCATAGCCAGACTATATGATTTTGTAGGGATAGCTTTCTTTGGCCATGTTATTTTGAGAAGACATAATTGCTTTGTTAGTATGCTTGAAGTATTATTATTTTTATGTCGATATTAAACTTTTGTCTTGAAACTTATGGATCTGAATATTCTTGCCACAATAAAGAGAACTACATGGATAAATATGTTAGGTAGCATTCCACATCAAAAATTCTGTTTTTATCATTTACCTACTCGAGGACGAGCAGGAATTAAGCTTGGGGATGCTGATACGTCTCCAACGTATCTATAATTTTTGATTGTTCCATGCTATTATATTATCAACCTTGGATGTTTTATATGCATTTATATGCTATTTTATATGATTTTTGGGACTAACCTATTAACCCAGAGCCCAGTGCCAGTTTCTGTTTTTTCCTTGTTTTAGAATATCGCAGAAAAGGAAAATCAAACGGAGTCCAATTGACCTGAAACTTCACGGAACTTATTTTTGGATCAGAAGAAGCCCAGAAGACTTGGAGTCCACGTAAGGCAAGCTTCGAGGAGGCCACGAGGTATGGGGCGTGCCCACCCCCCTGGGCGCGCCCTCCACCCTCGTGGGCCCCTCGTGGCCCCCCTGACATACTTCTTCTGCCTATATATCTCCATATACCCTAAAAACATCCGGGAGCACAATAGATCAGGAGTTCCGCCGCCAGAAGTCTCCTTAGCCACCGAAAGCCAATCTAGACCCGTTCTGGCACCCTGCCGGAGGGGGCAACCCCTCTCCGGTGGCCATCTTCATCATCCCAGTGATCTCCATGACGAGGAGGGAGTAGTTCTCCCTTGGGGCTGAGGGTATGTACCAGTAGCTATGTGTTTTATCTCTCTCTCTCTCTCGTGTTCTTGAGGTGGTACGGTCTTGATGTATCGCGAGCTTTGCTATTATATTTGGATCTTATGTTTCTCCTCCCCCTCTACTCTCTTGTAATGGATTGAGTTGCCCCTTTTAAGTTATCTTATCGAATTGAGTCTTTAAAGATTTGAGAACACTTGATGTATGTCTTGTCGTGCGTATCTGTGGTGACAATGGGATATCACGTGATTCACTTGATGTATGTTTTGGTGATCAACTTGCGGGTTCCGCCCACGAACCTATGCATAGGGGTTGGCACACGTTTTCGTCGTGATTCTCCGGTAGAAACTTTAGGGCACTCTTTGAGGTTATATGTGTTGGTTGAATAGACGAATCTGAGATTGTGTGATGCATATCGTATAATCATACCCACGGATAGTTGAGGTGACATTGGAGTATCTAGGTGACATTAGGGTTTTGGTTGATTTGTGTCTTAAGGTGTTATTCTAGTACGAACTCTAGGGCTGTTTGTGACACTTATAGGAATAGCCCAACGGATTGATTGGAATGAATAACTTTGAGGCGGTTTCGTACCCTACCGTAATCTCTTCGTTTGTTCTCCGCTATTAGTGACTTTGGTGTGAATCTTTGTTGCATGTTGTGGGATAGTTATGTGATCCAATTATGTTAGTATTGTTGAGGGAATTTGCACTAGCGAAAGTATGAACCCTAGGCATTGTTTCAACGCATTGCAATACCGTTTACGCTCACTTTTATCACTTGCTACCTTGCTGTTTTTATATTTTCAGATTACAAATACCTTTACCTACCATCCATATACCACTTGTTTCACCATCTCTTCGCCGAACTAGTGCACCTATACAATTTACCATTGTATTGGGTGTGCTGGGGACACAAGAGACTCTTTGTTATTTGGTTGCAGGGTTGCTTGAGAGAGACCATCTTCATCCTACACCTCCTACGGATTGATAAACCTTAGGTCATCCACTTGAGGGAAATTTGCTACTGTGCTACAAACCTCTGCACTTGGAGGCCCAACAACGTCTACAAGAAGAAGGTTGTGTAGTAGACATCAAGGTCTAATAGGGAAATAAAAGGAAACACAGTACAAACTCAATATAAACCCGATCTATTGGTTGAAAAAGGAAAGAAAGTGGGGACTGGGGGACTGGTCAACAGAGTAAGTCCAGCACTAGATTTGCTAGCCTCACATAGTATAAGGTGGCTATACCGAACAAAAATGGGACCAACCCAGATGTCATGTTCTGATGTTTGTTGCCCCAAGCCACTCTTATGTAATGCCACTGGTAAAACGTAGCAGTCGCACTGCTAAAAGTAAGGACACATTAAACCAATGTTGCTGGTAAAATGAAGCAATGGCACCATTAAAATAATGTCGTATTTAACGGTTGTCATAGTTAACCGTAATGCCCACACTAATATCTAGCAATGATGCTGCTCTAGAAATTGCTACTGTCCTTGTAGGATTGCCATTCAGATAAGGAACATGCTTCTTTTCATTTGATGTATGTTTCATCACTTGTTTGTCACCCTCCCTTCCACCTTTTTTGTGCAAACAGAGACATACATTTCACGCTTGATCTTAGTTGAACTGGACAAATGATATCCAAATTATAGTTGAACATTCCAGGAGCTTCACAACCAACCTTGATGTTGCTCAATTTTATTGCAACTAATGAAGAAGAAGCTTTGTGGGTTTCGTTTTCTGATGGAAATGGAACCGGGTCTGTAGCCCTTTTCTTAAAAAAATGAAGAAGAAGCTCCTAGCTCATGGGACATTGCTTCATTTTAGGTGAACTGCACCAAAAGGTCCCATGAATTCAATCATCCATGTTGGTGACTGGTGTCATCCCTTCTACGATGGCGTTGACTGCAGACATGCTTCCCATCACGAGGTATGTTCCTTTTTGGTCTAACCATTTGCCAAAGATCCTGCATGTTGAGTCTGCTCTTGTGCTACTGTTTTAGCACTGCCATGATAAAGCAGTAATGTTATTATTTTGCACCTTAATCTAGTGGCACTATTAATTTGAGGCAATGTTTTGGCACCGCTAGTGGCACAGATTTTTTTAATATATATTGAAAGAGGGGGTTTCCTCCGATTTCATTAAAGAAATCCAACCATAGAGAACCATTATCCGACAACATCTCAGTGTAAACGGGCAGTTATGCAACTACTACTAGAACGGACTGAGTACTAGCAGGAGACAAGTTCGCCACATAAGCTAGGCAGGTAGGGGGACGCAACACCAGCTCGACCAAGTTTGGATTACAACCCAAATGCTACCACAGAAACATCAGAGGGGAAGATAGGGACAGAAAGAGCCAGCTTCAGCATCCCAGTCTAAGCACCCCCGGCCTCCATCCGTGCGACGCACGGTACACCTCGTTTGCCACCTGCTCGATCCTAGTGCCACTAATAAAATGAAGTAATAATACAATTAAAGTAGTGCGAGTGTCCTCTCTATCATTTCATTTCCAATGTAGATAAAGAAAGTGCTTTCTCTTTGTTAGTATATGTTTCATCAACTAGTCCCATTGTTAATGTTTAAGCGTTTCTGCAAACTGGGGTGCTTAATTTTAGTTGATCTGCACAAAAATAGAGATTGGAATGTCTCAAGGACCCTCCTTGTACTACCGATGTACACTGATGTTCATCACTAGCAGAAGGTGTATCGGGGAGACTTGGGTCGATTTCCAGTATGAGGCGCACCATATGAGGCGTCGCAGGGCCTATCTCGCCCTCGCAGCATGGCATACTATGATACTATCGCAATATTTTCTTTTATTTATTAGTGTATGTTTCATCAACTAGTGCCACTATAATGTAATCACTCATTTTCATTATCTGTGCAAACAGGGTTATTCAGTTGTATTTTGGTGGAACTGCACAAATGTACGGATGGAACCGGCATATATGCAAAGTGCGAGGTGCCAAGTAAAAATTACTGACACCAACCCTGCTCCATCTAAGCATTGGCATCCACCACCATCAGTGGGATGTGTGGCACTCACTATGGATGGATCTTTCTCGGCAGCAAATCCTCTAACCAAATACTAGTAGCTTAGACTTCAAAAAAATACTAGTAGCTTATATTGGCAGTTTTCTAGGGGTGTACTCTTTTCTGAAAGAAGCACCAATCTATTTTTCTTTATTTGTACACAATGTCACAACTTTGACCCAAAGGTGCAAAGCTATTTTATGGTGATTGGCGTAGTACTCGGAGACTGATTGTAAGCATGATTTTTATTAGTTATCACACTGATTGTAAGCATGAGCAGATGGAAGATTAGGTTAGTGCAAAGCTTACCTTAAACCCTACGGATACCGATGAAACGAGGCAAGCGTCGAGGGAACCGTGGAGAACGGTGGGGAAGCGACGTCGCGCCATCCGGCCTCCTCTTGCGGTGGGAGAACAAATACTCTTGTGGCTCCGTCTGGCTCTGCACCCTCACGAACGGCACACCGTACTCGATCGATTCGTTATCCTCTGGGTGCTCGACCTTCGACCTGTACGCCCACCACCTTTGCCTGACTTTCGCCTCGAGCGAATCTGTCTGCTCCATCACCCAGAGGAGATACTCAATGAACTCGAAGGACTGCAGCGTGACTGCCGCTGAGGAATACATCGCCGCTGTCTCGCTCTTTCGCATACATTGCCACATGGCCCTCACCGTCCTTGAAATCTCCCACTCGTTGTCAAACCAAGTAAGGATCTCCTTCAACCTGGCTAACTTTGCCTGGTCGCTGCCGGCGATCTGCCTGATTTGCTGCTGCATCCTCTCCATAGATGTCCTTCTGAGTGGTCTGGTGCTAGATTTGGAAGATGGGAGGAGAGAGGAGGTGCTTTTGCAATGGAGATGATGGAGAGGAGAGGAGGTGGTTTTGGAATGGAGAAGAGGGAGAGGAGCGTGCGGCAGCGATTTAGGATTAGACGAGAGGGCCGGCGCGCTGTGACTGGATCAAAATCAAAATCAATTTACCCTTCAGTTAAGAAAGCGACCCCACATTAACTAGTCTCCCTTTTATTCTTGGTCATAAGTGACCATGATTTTCACAAATAAAATATATGTTATACGTTGCAAAAATAATATAATTTGAAAGTACATTCAGATACCAACCAAACGACACAATTTTTGGTGACATGCATTCACATTTTGCTTGTCAAATACAGTACGTGGTCAAACTTTGACCCAAAATACGCAAAACAAAAAAATACTTCCAAGACCAGCGCCGCTCCTCTCCTCTTAAACCACCGCCGCTCCTCTCCTGTTCCAATCTAAATCCAGCGCCGCTCCTCTCCTCTTCCATTTCAAAACCACCACCCCTCCTCTCCTGTTCCAATCCAAAACCAGCGTCGCTCCTCTCCCATTATAATCCAAAACCAGCGTTGCTCCTCTCCTCTTCCATTCAAAAACCACCGTCGGTGAGTGAAGGTGTTGTGGAGAAGTAGATCGATGGAGGAGTACAACCGATACGTGAGGATCATAGACGGAGACCCTGTGAAGCTATCTAGGATGTTGGAGATACAGTCTTGGTTTGACAACAAGGACCAACTAGCGGTGCGGGCGACATCCATGGCCAAATATCTACAATAGAGTGAAAAGGCGGTGTGCTACCTCTTGAGCACTGCGTTGGTTTTCCCTCGAAGAGGAAAGGGTGATGCAGCAAAGTAGCGTAAGTATTTCCCTCAGTTTTGAGAACCAAGGTATCAATCCAGTAGGAGATTACATGCAAGTCACCTCACACCTACACAAACAAATAAGAACCTTGCAACCAACGCGATAAAGGGGTTGTCAATCCCTTCACGACCACTTGCAAAAGTGAGATCTGATAAAGATAATAAGATAAATAAATGTTTTTGGTATTTTTTATGATATAGATTGAAAGTAAATATTGCAAAGTAAAATAGATTGGAAACTTATATGATAAAAAGATAGCCCCGGGGGCCATAGGTTTCACTAGTGGCTTCTCTCAAGATAGCATAAGTATTACAGGGGGTGAACAAATTACTGTCGAGCAATTGATAGAAAAGTGCATAATTATGAGAATATCTAGGCATGATCATGTATATAGGCATCACGTCCGCGACAAGTAGACTGAAACGATTCTGCATCTACTACTATTACTCCACACATCGACCGCTATCCAGCATGCATCTAGAGTATTAAGTTCATAGGAATAGAGTAACGCATTAGGCAAGATGACATGTTGTAGAGGGATAAACAAACAATATGATATAAACCCCATCTTTTTATCCTCGATGGCAACAATACAATACATGCCTTGCTGCCCTTGTTGTCATTGGGAAAGGATACCGCAAGATTGAACCCAAAGCTAAGCACTTCTCCCATTGCAAGAAAGATCAATCTAGTAGGCCAAACCAAACTGATAATTCAAATAGACTTGCAAAGATAACAAATCATACATAAAAGATTTCAGAGAAGAATCAAATATTGTTCATAGATAATCTTGATCATAAACCCACAATTCATCGGATCTCGACAAACACACCGCAAAAAGAATTACATCAAATATATCTCCAAGAAGATCGAGCAGAACTTTGTATTGAGATCCAAAGAGAGAGAAGAAGCCATCTAGCTAATAACTATGGACCCGAAGGTCTATGGTAAACTACTCACACATCATGGAGAGGATATGGTGTTGATGTAGAAGCCCTCCGTGATCGATTTCCCCTCCGGCGGGGCTCCAGAAAAGGCCCCAAGATGGGATCTCTTGGGTATAGAAGGTTGCGGCGGTGGAAATAGGGTTTCGTGGTGCTCCTGGATGTTTTCGGGGTATATGGATATATATAGGAGGAAGAAGTAGGTCGGTGGAGCTGCTAGGGGCCCACGAGGGTGGGGGGCACGCCCAGCGGGCACGCGCGCCTCCCTGACTCGTTGCCTCCTCGCTTCTTTCTTGACGTCCGCTCCAAGTCCCCTGGATCATGTTTGTTCCAAAAATAACTCTCCCAAAAGTTTCGTTCCGTTTGATATTCCTTTTCTGCGAAACACTAAAATAGGCAAAAAAAACAACAATTTGCACTGGGCCTTGGGTTAGTAGGTTAGTCCCAAAAATAATATAAAAGTGTATAATAAAGCCCATTAAACATCCAAAACAGATAATATAATAGCATGGAACAATCAAAAATTATAGATACATTGGAGACGTATCACGGCGATACTCCCGAAGGGAGTCGCGCGGGAGTACATAGAGCTGCTCCTCTGGGCCATGGAGCAAACAGATTCACCGAATCCGATCGTGAGGGAGCGGTGGTGGGAGTATCGATCCCATATGGAGCATCCACCAGAGATTGAAGGATCGAGCATCTACAGGGTGCCGTTTGTGAGGGTGTCGTGCCAGAGCGAGCTAGTGGAGTCTTCGTCGACCGAACCCAGCTGCAAGAGGAGAAAAGCAGTTGGCCTGGCGATGCTTTCCTGCCATCCTCTCCCTCGCCATTCACATCGTCTCACGGGGCGGCTGTCTTCCACTGAAGAATAGAAGGGGACCGCCCCCCCCCCCCCCCCCCCCCCCGCCCAATAGTCGGGCAGGTTGTGAATTGTCAGGAGTAGCTTAGGGTTGTCAGTATTTGTAGGTTGTGAATTGTGTTTTGCGTTGTGTATTTTGAGAGTACTTTCAGATATGAATGTCTTTTGAATTTCAGATTTGCAGTATTGAGCATATGAAGTATTTTATGAATTCTAGAGATCTATTTTTAGCACTTAAAAAATGTAGTTTCATAGGAGTATAAAAGTGCAGACAATGTGATTCTTAGAGAAGAAACTGCAAGTTTCAGTTTCAGATAAGAAACTGCAAGTTCAGTTTCAGATAAGAAACTGCAACTTTCAGAGGCAGAGCATTTATATTAACATGGCCTTTTCAAACAGGGTTAACATCATGCTGGAAGTTTTATTCATGGTCGAAAATGGAACTACCAGCCAGTTAACATCATGCTGATCAACATTCATGCATAGCACATCTTCATATGATGCATAGTCAAAAAGATATGCTACTTTCAAAATGCCCACACAATGTCGAGTGTGCGAAAAATAGAGAAAACGAGGGATGAAGTTTTGGCAAGTGTTGGACATGGTGTGCGTAGATGACAATGGGGACCCACATGTCAATAATGGCAGAGGCAAAAAATTGGAGATATTTTCCCTGCATCAGGTGGAATCGAAGCCGGGCGGAACAGCTGTTGGGTAGTGTCACTTGGCCACTGGGCTAGTTCACTACTTTCGTTACAAATAAGGCACTGCCTTGGGTGGTCCGATCACCTCGATCCTGCGCCTTTGCGTGCTCGTTGCGGCGCCGCTGTCTGCCGTTGTGAACATGCTGAACAAGTGAGAGGAATCTGGAGAGGACTGTATGTGGAGAGGCGGATAGTCGGGACCCACCAGGTTTATGGCCGTACGCAAGCAAGTGCCTCATCGAAAAAAACTTCCTCCTAATGCTATACTAACATTGGGGCACACGGGTTTGTCAACATAGTTATATTTTTTTAGGTGCTTCAATGTAGGAGATAAATTCAGAACGAAGCTGTGGAGTTGGTGGGTAGTATCACTTATTATCACTGGGGCAGCAAGTATCTGCTGGGTTTTGGGCTGCCCCGTCTAAGCTTTCTTTTTTAACATGCGCAGCCCACGACATGCCGGTTTGTATTTTTTTTAGGGTCGTCATGTATCGACCGGCCTATGGACCTCCCTTCTGAGCCTTTTATTTTCTTGAAGCATCGGTAGCCCAATTTATGTATCTTTTTGAAGAAAACGCAGAGGTCTGTTCTATTTTTCTATATAAGAATAGGAACGCCTGTTCAAACTTTTGTTTCCCTTCTAACTATATTATATATATTTAAATTATTTTATATGTTATTATATATTATTGTTATTGTCATCATATATTTGACAGATACTTACATATGTAAGAAAACAATATCCCACATCTTATTAACTTATAAAATTAATTTCTTAACAATAAAATACTGGATTTTTTTGGCAACGAAAATCCTCGTGATTGTGTACGAAAGCTTGGTAAGATTTAAGGACCAATGTAATAATAAATCACTTATTATCTAAATATATTTATAAAAAAAATGCTCAACCCCTATTTATTTTCTGATAACATTGCTGCGCCCAACCCAACATTATAATTAGAATCAGCCCAGCAAAATTGTGTATTTCGAGAAAGTGCAAATGGCCTGTAATGTTTTAGGAGAAAAAAATAAATGGGCCGCATGGACGCTACATTATTTGTTCACCCAGCCCAGCAAATGGACTGTAATTCTAAAAAAAAGAGATCAAATTGACTATAAATTCTGAAAAAATGCGTTGAATATGTGCCACATTTTTGGAGGCTGAAATGTGGGCCAATAGGTCGAAGCCAACGCAAGTGGTTGTCAACTTGGTCAACAAATGATTCTGACATCGTTAGCCGTTGGATCCACGTCCAACGACTGGAATCCATCTTCAATCTCTCGTCTTCTTCCTCCAGCGCCGCCGGGACCACCTGCTCCCGCCTCCTGCTGCTAGCAGCTCTGCTTACCATGCTTCGCTATGAAGCACTACCCCACCGTTGGCCAGGCCATCCCTCCACCCCTCCACACCTCTTGTTCTTCTCCACCGACTGCCGAACCACACCGCACCAGAACCAGTTAACCCTCATACACCTCTCCGTCTGTGGCTCTACTCCCGCGTCTTCCCATCTCCGGCTCGTTGCTGTCCGGGGCCTCGCCATCATCCACCACCTTTGTCATGGTTTTGTCACGGCAGATGTCCTAGTGAAAGAACTTAGTCATGGAGCCATCGCGACGAGTTAGCTTAAAGGGGTTAAACCGGACAAAGGACGCAAGGAATTATACTGGTTCGGCCCCTTACGATGAAGGTAAAAGCCTACTCCAGTTGTGATGGAATTGCTAGGGTTTCGATGACCAGGGAGCGAATCCACTTTGCCTGGCTCTCGAGTTATTGTTCTCTGTCCCTAAACCGCCGTCCGGTCGTCCCTTTATATACACATGTTGACGGCCACCGGTTTACAGAATCCTGACCGGCTCATAAACGTGTTCGGCCTGGTTTCTACCCTTTCCTATCTTACAATACAAGTTACATGCTATATGGCGGTTTATGTCTATGGGCCCTAAACCGCCTTTGGGCCCTGGACCTTCGTGCTAGCTCTCCTTCGTAAAGTGCCATACTCCTTGTCTTCATGGGCTTCAGATATAAATAACTCATTACAGGCATAACCCGGCCCCTCCTGGCCGGTCTATACTCAGTGGTAATATTCCCAACATTAGGCCCCAGATTGATTTGAACCTGTTCTTGTCAATCTTCAACACTTCAGAAAATTTCCCTTTTAGCGCCTTTGTATATCCTTGTAATCCGTCGTGACGTCATCCTCCAAGATTGTAATAAACCGCCATGATGTCACCTGTTATTAAAAATTGTATGTCTCACCTTCATTAATGAGCCTCCGACAATCGAGGTGACAGCTCTGTCACAGATCCAATTTTTGGGCTCCTCGATTTTCGCGCTTGTCACTTATCCCTTCGCCTTATAAATAAGACCGGGGTGTCCTTTTCATCCCCCCATGCCTCCTCGTGTCCTCTTCTTCCTTGCACCGACCTGACCCTTGCGCGCGGCCGCCATCGTCAAGCTCCGCCCTCGACCTCATCTCCGGCCACTGCATCAACCTGAACGTACCAGAGAAACGCGGCGTGCCTTCGCTGCTCCGTCAGCAACAGTAAGTTTCCCTTTCTTTCCTCTGTAGATCCACTAGGGTTCGCGCGAGTTCATAGACACTTTATGGTGTTCTTCCCTTGTTTCTTCATTAGATCCTATATAATGGACTTCAAACTTGATGTACTTCCGTGCGGTAGCAATGACAATCCTTATTTTGCCTATCAAACCGAACTAGAACTTCACGAACTGCTCAAGCACCAACTTTTAGGTCTAAATCTTTTCCTTTTCTTAACATGTGCTAGATCCAAAATTCCAATGTGAAACTGTGAAACTTATTTCCTCACTTAGTCATCTTTTTTGCTTCAGATCTGTACTTTCATTGTCTGCGTAGGAGGTCCTTTATAAAATAATCTGCCATATACCATTAGTCCCCTTGTAAATCGCCAATCTCTTTACCATTTATAATAGCATCAACTTCCGGTTTAACAATTTGCATGCCTGAATACCTTTTCCTTAACCTGCTACGCTTTATGCTTGTCAACCATGAGTCTTAAACCGGCATTAATCTTTTTCTAGCTCTTCATTTGAAATGGCCAAACAATTTTATGCTTGCAACTGGGCCTCTTCCCGGGTTACTGAAGAGCAACTAGATGGATGCGTCAGAACTGGCGCTTTACCAAAACGAAGCGAAATCCACTCGCGAGTTCCCGGTCCAGAAAATCCTCATACCCCCAAGGATGGTGAGGTAGTGGTATTTGTTGATCATATGAGTTGTGGTTTTAAACCACCCGGGTCTAAGTTTTTTCATGACGTGCTTGCCAGCTTCCAGATCCACCCTCAAGATATTGGACCTAACTCTGTGTCCAATATTTGCAACTTTCAAGTGTTTTGTAAGGCCTATCTGCAAGTAGATCCAACCGTTGAATTGTTCAGAGATTTTTTCTACTTGAACCATCGTACTGAATTTGTAGACGGGCCCGACACTGAACTTGGCGGCGTTTCCATTCAGAAAAGGAAGGACGTCAGCTTCCCTCACGCCAAACATCATAGTCATCCTAAGGATTGGAACCAGACTTGGTTCTACTGTAAGGATACTTCCCCTAATGATGAGAACCCTCTGCCGGGTTATCGTGATCACCGGCTTACCAACACACATCCATTTCTGCAACGGCTGACTACCAAGGAACGGGCCACCTATGCGCCACAACTCGCCAAGCTCAGAGCTTTTATGGCTAATGGTTTGACAGGAGTTGACTTTGTTCGCTGCTCGATATCTTGGAGTATTTTACCGTTAAGCTGTTCCCCCAGTTTAATGTGTGAGTACACAGGGGATATTCAGCTAACAGAGGCTGAAGTTACTGAGTCTGTTAAGAAAATACTGAATGAATTGGAGGCTATCTGCAGCAAAACCGGGTTAAGTCCTTTCTGCATTTCCAACAAACCGCCAACTGTAAGATCATATAACCTTTCATTTTGTCTTGATCCCTTTGAATATTCTCTCTAAATTTTGTCCCTCTTTGATAGGGTGATGATCCGTTCTGGAAGAGGAAACCACAGGATAAACCGGCCAAGACGCCTCACCCCAAGACCAAGGTTACTAAAAAACCTGCCAAGAAGAAAACCGCTGAACCCTCTAAACCAAACGTTGATGATGACCCGGATAATCCGGATTAAGAGATAGAACTTGACTCTCTTGGTTCATTTTTCATACACCTCATTGACAACGATTATTATCAGGATGACGCTGAAGGCAGCCAAGCCGATGACGCAGAGGTAATTATCCTTTCCTCCGGTTCAGACCCTCTGCCAACACAAAAAATCCGTCAAGTAATCTGGAAAGTAAGATTTTCTCACCCCCTAGCTCACTTGGACCCACACTTTCTTTTGAAGAAGCAGCAACACGAAGCTCGCCGCACAACCCGGCACAGCGGCCAAGTAGTCACTTCAGCCAGTTTACCAAACACTCCGGTTCGGAAACGTCAATCTGAGGTCTCACACACTTCCGATACTTCTTATCCCAAGGCCGGTTATTTCCGACAACCTCTTAATCCGTCTGATTCAAATTATCAGGGAACGCCTCATTCATCATCTGGCGAGTCAACGGCCACATAGCTCCCTCCTCTTAAGACTGTTCCTGGGTAAACACTTTAAACTTAATCTTTTGACGCTTTATACTTGCGTGTTATACTAACATTTATATCTTTTCCTTTCAGAGCCAAGGCCAGACCCAGCAAGAAAGCTTGGGTAAATAAACCGTCTGATGACAATGTGGTTATTGAACCGGAGAGAACTCCAAAACCGGAAGAAACAAATGCTGACGCCGTGCTTGATGATCCGCCACCTCAAGATCATGACTTTTTTGTTGAACAAGTAGAAGTTGACACAACAGGCCATGCTGATAAACCGACCAGCCCGGTCCGAACTGATGATAAACCGTCAAGTCCAGCTAAGGCTACTAATAAATCGTCAACTCATGTAAAGGCTGCTGATGACAAGGAAGATGACATTATGATTACTGGCATTGGCCACACCACTCCTGGCAATCCTATTGCGTTATCAAAGCATAGTGCCAAGGAAGAGCTTTCTGCTATGGGCAAAGGCAAATGGAACACAGACTTGTCAAGCTACGCCCACCTCAATGCCCAAGAACTTCATTCTGGTTTTTTAAACCGTCTGTACACAAACCGCGACTACGAAGCCGGTTTAGTGAATCTGATGAAGGAGCGATATGAGGTAACTACATAACTGTTTCTCTCTTATGTCCAATTTAAAATACCAACTCCAGTAGCCCCCAAGGGTCGATTGATGATGCCAATCTAAACCGGGACTTTGTAATATGTCAACTATGCATGCTTAGCCTCCAAGGGCCGGTTGATCTTTTTTTTAAATGAACCGGTACTTTAGAATTGTAATCTTTTAACTTTCGCATGTGTAGTCCCCAAGGGCCGGTTTATCTTTCCAAGCTAAACCGGGACTTTGACCAATGTTACTTTGAGCAAATGTACATTAGCCCCCAAGTGCCAACAATAATACTTGTATTGTGCTTGGGACCTGTAAAAAATTTCTGATAATCAAGCAAATAGGCATTAGCCCCCAAGTGCCAAGTGTATGACTTGTTATGTGCTTGGTACTTCAAATGTTCACTGCCAATTCATGATATGTTTGTCTCTTATAGGTAGAGCTGAGCAAAAAGGAAGCCCAAACCACTAATCTTCAAGAAAATATCAAATCCCGGCAAGCAGAAACCTCCAAAGCCAAAGAGGAACTGACCAATACCTTAGCAGCCATGGAGAAGCTGAAGGAAACTTTTAAGAAGGAATGGGCAGATTGGGGCATAGAGAAAGCCGCATTGCAAAAGAGAGCTGAGGATGCAGAAATAGCCCTTCAACCGGTGGCCGAAGAGCTGACCGATTTAAAGTGGCAGATAAATGCCATGACCGCTGTTGTGTTTGGTAAGTATACTCACCTGAAGTTTTCAACATACATTATCTCATCAGTTACCGGTTTACTGATGCTCGCAATGACGCAGGAACTCGCATTACCCATCTGGGCTCTGACATGCGGATGAAGCTGAAGGCTGCCTATACTCTTATAGAGCAGTTATATTCCGGAGCCCAACGGGCCATTTGCACTACTGCTCATAACAAACCGCCCCCAACTTTGATAAAGGAAACCCTTGAGAAGCTCTCAATGATGCCTGCCCAGTTGGACGAGTTAAAAAGATCATCTACAAGGTCAGGTGCGCTGACTGCGCTAATCCGGGCTAAGGCATGGATACCAGATCTTGACTCGTCAGATATAGGCAGCGGCTATCCTGGCATAAAGGAGGACGGTTGAGAGTTTAACAATGATGATCTTCAAAGGTTAACAAAGGAAATGCACCCCTTAGCGAGCAAATTGGCTGAAGAAACAGATCTCTATCACTATCAGCCGGTTTATGATTCTGATCATAGAAGACTTCCTACGCCAACACATGATGTAGAAGATCTTATTCCGCCAATATGTAAGCAGACCTATGCTCCTGATGTTGACCCCTCCAACCTTATAAGCGATGAAGCTATGTTCCAAGCCTTAACTGGAATCGATTGGGCAACCATTGACTTCCAGCCACTGGGTAGAGAGGAGGAGGATGCACCAGCGCAAGACGATCCACAGCCTTCAAGTCAGCCTGGTGACGAGTCATGATCCGGAGGCCGGTTTAGCCTTCTACGTACTGCCACACTTGCTGAAAACAATTATTCTTTTTGGGCATTAAAGTGCCTTGTAATAGGCTAGTTCAAAATACTTGGTGTGCTATGCCATCGCGCATATTTATTTTGCTTGATATTGTGAATCCACCATGCTTTAGGATATATTATGTTCATAATCCATAGCAGTGTTATTCAAACTGTTCCTGCATACAAGAAGTTGAAAGTGTCCTGGCGGTTTATCGCAGGACGGGTCATGATGCCCAAATATATAGCCGGGGTTTATAACCAAGGCTGTACTTTGAAAATAATCAAAGATGAAAGAGATGATACCTGTGATATTGAATCACACTGTTGGTTGACCAACTTTTTGTATAGTAAGGGTGATAACCCCAATCTTGAGTATTGATAACTCCTTCCATGTTTTGCCGGTTTATGATAAAACCGTACCGGGTTATAATAAACACCGGTGTATCCATATATAATGCTGGTGACTTGTAGTCGAAACTAGACCGGGTCAATAAATGTCGGATTATAACTGATCATGTACTTACAACTTATCGTTGAAAGCCAACCCGGGTTAATAAACGCCGGTTTAACATAAAATATTATGAATCTCACCAAAGGAGAAAAAACTTGGCAAATAAAAACATAAAAAGAACATGCAAGGCTTTTCATGGGCTGCCAGGCCCAAAATCGAGGCTTTTCATGGCTGCCAGGCCACTGAGTTAAACCATTTTTCGAAGCCTTTTAAGATGGACCTCACATTAACCAATCATCGTTTTAACTTTGACAAGATCAGGGTCTATGAGATTGACTTGTCAAACGTTCGGCGGGTCATACCAGGATTACCTGGACAAAGTGGCTTACTTAAAAAGGCAAGATAACTCAGGGTTTTAGGTGAATACACCTAGCTTCCAAGCCTGGCTTGATAGCCTATTACAAGGGTGTAGACTTCTTTGTTCTTTGAGAAGCAAAGAGCCCCCGAGCAATATTTTGAGTTGTGCTCAGTGGGTGCCTATGTTTGAGTTGTTCTTTTGCAACACTCTCTTTGGCCCCACGCAATTTCCTTTTGGCCTTAAGCCGATCAAGAGGTGTAGCTATGGTTCAAATACAACCAAGCCCCCAAGTGATTTCCGTGGTGGCCTTATGCCGATCAAGAGGTGTAGCTATGGTTCGAATACGACCAAGCCCCCAAGTGACTTTTTATATATATATGGCTTTATAAACCGGATCAATGGGTAAACAGGACTCCGCTTTATAAACAGAAGCCCCCCTGTAACCACACATGATGTAAGAAAAACAACAGAGACCCCGCTTTAGCTGAGGCTCCGGTTTATTGTATTGATCATAATATATACATGGTCATAACTATGTACATAAGAAGAGCCTGTGGCTCAAGTATAGTAAGGCCGAAGATGAGCTATATTCCATGTCCGTTGGGTCTCTTCCTCCGATTTACGTGAGTCTTTGTGCTCTCGAACATCGATAAGGTAGTATGATCCGTTGTGCAGATTCTTGCTGACCACAAAGGGTCCTTCCCAAGGTGGGGACAACTTGTGCATATCAGTCTGATCCTGGATAAGCCGGAGTACCAGATTACCTTCTTGAAAAGCTCTGGTTTTAACCCGGCGGCTGTGATAACGACGCAGGTCTTGCTAGTAAATCACCAAACGAGCCGCTGCAATATCACGCTCCTAATCTAATAGGTCAAGTGAATCCTGACGTGTTTTCTCATTATCGGCTTCAACATAAGCCGCCACACGGGGTGAGTCATGACGGATGTCACTAGGGAGAACCGCCCCTGCTCCGTAAACCATAAAGAAAGGTGTATAACCCGTGGATCTATTCAGTGTGGTATTGATGCTCCATAACACATAATATAACTCCTCCACCCAACAACCTGGCGTCCGCTTTAAGGGAACCATAAGCCGAGGCTTGATGCCTCTCAAAATCTCTTGATTGGCTCTCTCTGCTTGACCATTAGATTGGGGGTGAGCCAATGATGACACGTCAAGTCGTATGTGCTCACGTTGACAAAATTCTTCCATAGCACCCTTGGATAGATTAGTACCATTATCAGTTATTATGTTGTGTGGAAAACCAAAACAGAATATCACCTTTTTGATGAATTGAAACGTCGTAGCTACATCACACTTACTGACTGGCTCTGCCTCCACCCACTTGGTGAATTTATCAACTGCCACAAAAAGGTGGGTCTTCTTGTCCTTGGATCTCTTAAAGGGCCCAACCTATCCAGCTCCAAGTTGCAAACGGCCAAGTGATTGGAATCATCCTCAATTCTTGAGCCGGAACATGGGCTCGGCGTGGAAATTTCTGACAAGCATCGCACTTTCTCACCAAGTCCTCAACGTCAGCATGAGCCGTCAACCAATAGAAGACATGACGAAAAGCTTTGGCTACCAAAGATTTTGAACCGGTGTGGTGACCACAATCTCCTTTGTGAATCCCACGCAAAATCTCACAGCCTTCTTCAGAAGATACGCAATGCTGAAACACCCTTGTTACACTGCAATGATGTAATTCTCCATTGATAATAGTAATTGACTTAGATCGCCGGATTATCTACCTGGCCAAAGTTTCATCCTCCAGTAACTCGCCCCGGTTCATGTACGCCAGGTATGGGACTGTCCAATCCGGGATAACATGAAGAACCGCCACCAATTGAGCCTCCGGGCTAGGAATAGCCAAATCCTCCTCTGTATGTAGCTTGACCGACGGATTATGTAGCACATCCAAAAAGACATTGGGTGGAACCGGTTTATGTTGGGAACCCAAACGGCTTAAAGCGTCCGCCGCTTCGTTCTTCCGCCAGTCCACATGATCCACCCGATAACCTTTGAAGTGACCTGCAACAATATCCACCTCTCGACGATATGCTGCCATGAGCGGGTCCTTGGAATCCCAAGTACCAGACACTTGTTGAGCCACCAGGTCCGAGTCACCAAAGCACTTAACCCGGCTTAAATTCATCTCCTTAGCCATTCGAAGACCATGGAGTAAGGCTTCATATTCAGCTGCATTGTTAGTGCGAGGGAACATTAAACAGAGAACATAACAAGACTTATCACCTCATGGGGAAGTTAATACGACTCCAGCCCCCGAGCCCTCCAATTGCCTGGACCCATCAAAATGAATAGTCCAATAAGTGTTATCCGGCTTCTCTTCAGGTTCCTGTAATTCTGTCCAGTCATTGATGAAATCCACCAGTGCCTGGGACTTGACTGCCGCCCGAGGCATATATTTTAATCCATGAGGTCCAAGCTCAATGGCTCACTTGGCAACCCGGCCAGTTGCTTCCCTGTTCTGGATTATATCCCCCAATGGAGCAAAACTGACCACAGTGATGGGATGACCCTGAAATTATTGCTTAAGCTTCCAGCTTGCCATAAAAACTCCATACACCAGCTTCTGCCAATGTGGGTACCTCTGCTTGGACTCAATAAGCACCTCACTGATATAATAAACTGGCTATTGAACCGGATACTCCTTCCAGCCTCCTTGCGCTCCACCACAATGGCCACACTAACAGCCCGGGCATTAGCAGCCACATATAACAAAAGTGGTTCTTTATCGACCGGAGCCGCAAGGACAGGTGGCTCGGCTAACTGTTTCTTTAGGTCCTCAAATTTCGTATTAGCAGCATCACTCCAGACAAAATTGTCTGTTTTCTTCATCATCTGATACAGAGGGATTGCCTTGTTCTCCCAAACGGCTGATAAACCGGCTCAATGCTGCAATATGACCCGCCAGACGCTGAACATCGTTAATACATGCTGGTTTAGCCAGAGACGTAATAGCTTTGATCTTCTCCGGATTAGCTTCAATGCCCCTGTTCGACACCAGAAAACCCAAGAGTTTGCTTGCTGGAACACCAAAAACACACTTGGCCAGATTAAGCATCATCTTATAGACACGGAGGTTGTCAAAGGTTTCCTTCAAGTCATCTATTAACGTCTCCTCCTTCCTGGACTTCACTACAATATCATCCACATAAGCATGAACATTGCGCCCAATATAAGTATGAAGACAATTCTGCACACAACGATGATAAGTCGCCTGGGCACTCTTGAGCCCAAAAGGCATAGATACATGCAGAAGGCTCCAAAAGGAGTTATAAAAGCTATCTTCTCCTGGTCCTTAACTGCCATTTTGAGCTGATGATAACCAGAATAAGCGTCCAGAAAACTCACACGATCACAACCCGCCGTAGCATCAATGATTTGATCAATACGAGGGAGAGCAAAGGGATCAGCTAGACAAGCTTGTTCAAATCTGTGTAGTCCACACACATACGCCAAGTGTCGTTCTTCTTAAGTACCAGCACCGGATTAGCCAACCACTCAGGGTGAAAAACCTCCACAATAAACCCTGCTGCCAAGAGTCGGGCTACCTCCTCACCAATAGCCTTGTGCCTTTCTTCATTGAAGCGGCGGAGAAACTGCTTGACCGGTTTAAACTTAGGATCTATATTAAGAGTGTGCTCAGCGAGTTCCCTCGGTACACCTGGCATGTCAGAAGGCTTCCATGCAAAGATGTCCCGATTCTCAAGGATGAACTCGATGAGCATGCCTTCCTATTTTGGATCAAAGTTAGCATTGATGCTGAATTGCTTGGATGAATCGCCAGGAACAAAGTCAACCAGCTTAGTCTCCTCTGCCGATTTAAACTTTAAGGTTGGATCATGCTCTGTAGTTGGCTTTTTCAAAGAAGTCATATCTGCCGGATCAACATTGTCCTTATAGAACTTCAGCTCCTCCGTTGCACAAACCAACTCAGCATAGGCCGCATCACCTTCTTCACATTCCAAAGCAATCTTACTGCTCCCATGTACTGCGATTGTCCCCTTGTGACCTAGCATCTTAAGCTGCAGACAAACATAACAGGGCCTTGCCATGAATTTAGCATAAGCTGGCCGTCCAAACAGGGCATGATATGGACTCTTGATTTTCACCACTTCAAAAGTCAATGTCTCGGATCTTGAATCATGATCATCTCCAAAAGCAACCTCTAGAGCTATCTTGCCAACTGGGTACGCTGGCTTACCAGGCACCACACCATGAAAAACGGTGTTCGACGGTTTAAGATTTTTTTCTGTCAACCCCATGCGACGGAAGGTTTCATAGTAAAGGATATTGATACTGCTCCCTCCATCCATGAGTACCTTGGTGAACTTATACCCCCCAACCTGAGGTACCACCACTAAAGCTAGATGACCCGGATTATCAACCTGGGGTGGATGATCCTCTCGACTCCACAAAATGGGTTGTTCAGACCAGCGCAAATAACGGGGCACCGCTGGTTCAACGGAGTTTACTGCCCTTTTATGAAGTTTCTGATCGCGCTTACATAAGCTAGTGGTGAAGACATGGTACTGGCCACTATTCAACTGCTTCGGATTACTTTGATAACCCGATTGTTGCTGCTGCTGACTCCCCTGATAATTATAACCGCCCTGGTTGCCCTGACTGCCTTGATTGCCATGTCCAATTTGGTTGCCTTGAAATCCTGAACTGGAGCCGCCTCCACCATAACCCGGCCCATGAGAACCGCCTCCTGAACCGTCGGGCGGTCCATGGTCGTATTGGAAAAGATTCAAATTTTTAAACTCCCGCATGATAAAGCAATCCTTCCAAAGGTGCGTAGCGGGCCTTTCTCGTGACCCATGCTTCGGGCAAGGCTGGTTTAACAGGCGCTCAAGATTGGGACCTGATCCTCCACCCCGCCGGGGCGGTTTACCCTTATGGCGCTGACCATTATCCTAGGTGTTGGTGTTAGCCACAAAGTCCAAGCTATTATCCGCCTTGCGCTTACCGTTGTTCCCATGACCCGCCGGGTTATGCTGCTGCCCCTTGGCACTGCCATTCTTCTTTCCCTTCCCCGACTTTTCATCCTCAGACTCAGGGTCCTTGGTACTATCTGAGTCGGCATACTTAACCAAAGCTATCATAAGCATTGCCATGTCATTGCAGTGACGCTTGAGCCTTCCCAACTTCAGTTTCAAAGGCGTAAACCGGCAATTGCCTTCCAATGTTAAGACTAACGTATCAGCATTGATGTGGTGTGATGAATGCAGAATAGCTGACACTCGCTTTACCCAATGGGTTGTAGACTCCCCCTCCTCTTGAACACAGGCGTCTAAGTCCACGATTGACATGGGATGCTTGCATGTATCTTTGAAATTCTGGATAAACCGGCCTTTTAACTCAGCCCATGACCCAACGGAGTTAGCTGGTAAACTTTTTAGCCAGGTACGAGTTGTTCCTTCTAGCATCATGGTGAAGTACTTAGCACATGACGCATCATCCACGTCCAGCATCTCCATCACCATCTCATAGCTCTCGACCCAGGATTCAGGGGATAAATCGGCAGTGTAATTGGGCACCTTACGAGGACCCTTGAAATCCTTGGGCAGCCGCACATTACGTAAGGCCGAGGAAAGACATGGCACCCCTAAAGAACTAAAAACCACACCTGGTTCCACTGAAGTGGTCGGACGAACCGGAGTAAGTTGACGAGCCGCGTATTGCGCTGCTAACTCGGCTTCTCGACGTGCTCGACCGTGATCCACCACATCCTGGGCATTAGCACTGCCACCCGTCGGGTTATGCCCTCGCGGCGGGTTACGGTTTCGCGCACTGCTTGACACAGCTGGTTCATCAATATGCCTACTGTAGCTCCGACTTGGGCGGGGGTGGAATGAATCCTCTCGCGACTGTATGAATAAGCCTACTATTGGGTTAAAGCTGTCTGAAGGAGCTCTCTAGCCCGTCGTGTTTCAACTGCTACTGGAGACTCACCTTCGATCGGGAGAGCTGCTAATCATGAAGCGGCGGCCACGATGTTATCCAGCGGGTTAGAGTAATGACCCGGAGGCCTTGGGACGTGCTGTGACGGGACATTGTTCTGACGAGGCGGGGCCATCATGCGCGGCTGAACCGGTGCCCCCATTCCAGGTGCCTCCACCCGAATTACCACTGGCTGGTTACTGGTTCCTGCCCCTGGCGTGTTAAAGAGATTCCTTGCCTCATAAACCGGGGGAAGGTGAGACCGGTACCTTCTCCTCATGACATCGTTTGATGCACTCTGATCCAGCATAAGCCGGTAAGCCTGAGCCTCTAACTCGGCCCGCTCTGTGGCCATCCTGGTGTTCTCCGCTGCCAGATCTACCTTAGCCTGAACTATCTGATCCTTCACCTATGCAATTTCTGCGTTATGCTGATCCTGATCTGCCAGATTAACCTCAGCTGCCAGCAATGTTGCCAAAGTGTCGAATAAATTGGACAAAACTTGAGCCGGTAGTGGCGCAGGGCCTCCTGCCCCAGTTGGTGTTGCCGCTACTAAACCAGAAATCATTGCTGCTACGGAAGAAGAATGTTGCGCCGACTGTGTATCGGCCATGAAAATCGCAGCTCGGCTCGGCAGATCAAAGGGGTCCTGAATACTATCGCCATCGGAACCACCACCAATCCGGCCATCGTGCAGCTGATACAATGACTCGGTCTCTCCGGTTGAAGACTCGTCATCAGAGTAAACGACGGTTTCGCCACCAGATACAGATCTATCCTCGGATTCCGCTCCGTGGATGACTCCCACGAAGGCACGCTTTACGGCAGGCTGAACCCGGGCAGATCTTGCACGCTAAGACGTCTCGACGATGTCGGTGCAGATGTCCGGCTCACGGCCCGGTTCACTGATCTTGCCAATGAAGACGTGTATTCCGCCAAAGGGGACCCGGTACCCGTACTCAATTGAGCCGGCCTCGGGGCCCCGGCCTGTGTCGTCGATGTAGAGCTTGCCGCGACGACTCTTGGTCATCCGGTGCTACCTCTTGAGCACTGTGTTGGTTTTCCCCGAAGAGGAAGGGATGATGCAGCAAAGTAGCGTAAGTATTTCCCTCAGTTTTTGAGAACCAAGGTATCAATCCAGTAGGAGGCTACGCGCGAGTCCCTCGTACCTGCACAAAACAAATAAATCCTCGCAACCAACGCGAATAGGGGTTGTCAATCCCTACACGGCCACTTACGAGAGTGAGATCTGATAGATATGATAAGATAATATTTTTGGTATTTTTGTGATAAAGATGCAAAGTAAAACAAAGACAAAGGAAAAAAGCAAAGGAAATAACTAAGTAGTAGGAGATTGATATGATAAAGATAGACCCGGGGGCCATAGGTTTCACTAGTGGCTTCTCTCGAGAGCATAAGTATTCTACGGTGGGTGAACAAATTACTGTTGAGCAATTGACAGAATTGAGCATAGTTATGAGAATATCTAGGTATGATCATGTATATAGGCATCACATCCGAGACAAGTAGACCGACTCCTGCCTGCATCTACTACTATTACTCCACTCATCGACCGCTATCTAGCATGCATCTAGAGTATTAAGATAAAAATAGAGTAACGCCTTAAGCAAGATGTAATGATGTAGAGGGATTAACTCATGCAATATGATGAAAACCCCATCTTGTTATCCTCGATGGCAACAATGCAATACGTGCCTTGCTGCCCCTACTGTCACTGGGAAAGGACACCGCAAGATTGAACCCAAAGCTAAGCACTTCTCCCATTGCAAGAAAGATCAATCTAGTAGGCCAAACCAAACTGATAATTTGAAGAGACTTGCAAAGATAACCAATCATACATAAAAGAATTCAGAGAAGATTCAAATATTATTCATAGATAGACTTGATCATAAACCCACAATTCATCGATCTCAACAAACACACCGCAAAAAGAAGATTACATCGAATAGTTCTCCACAAGAGAGGGGGAGAACATTGTATTGAGATCCAAAAAGAGAGAAGAAGCCATCTAGCTAATAACTATGGACACGTAGGTCTGAGGTAAACTACTCACACTTCATCGGAGGGGCTATGGTGTTGATGTAGAAGCCCTCCGTGATCGATGCCCCCTCCGGCGGAGCTCCGGAACAGGCCCCAAGATGGGATATCGTGGATACAGAAAGTTGCAGCGGTGGAATTAGGTTTTTGGCTTCGTCTCTGATCGTTTGGGGGTACGTAGGTATATATAGGAGGAAGGAGTACGTCGGTGGAGCAACAGGGGGCCCACGAGGGTGGTGGGCGCGCCTGGGGGGTAGGCGCGCCCCCTACCTCGTGGCCTCCTCTTTTGTGTCTTGACGTAGGGTCCAAGTCTCTTGGGTCTTGTTCATTGAGAAAATCACGTTCCCGAAGGTTTCCTTCCGTTTGGACTCCGTTTGATATTCCTTTTCTTCGAAACCCTAAAACAGGCAAAAAACAGCAATTCTAGGTTGGGCCTTCGGTTAATAGGTTAGTCCCAAAAATAATATAAAAGTGGATAATAAAGCCCAATAATGTCCAAAACAGTAGATAATATAGCATTGAGAAATCAAAAATTATAGATACGTTGGAGACGTATCAAGCATCCCCAAGCTTAATTCCTGCTCGTCCTCGAGTAGGTAAATGATAAAAACGGAATTTTTGATGCGGAGTGCTACTTGGCATAATTTTAATGTAATTCTTCTTAATTCTGGTATGAATATTCAGATCCGAAAGATTCATGACAAAAGTTCATATTGACATAGAAATAATAATACTTCAAGCATACTAACAAAGCAATTATGTCTTCTCAAAATAACATGGCCAAAGAAAGTTCATCCCTACAAAATCATATAGTTTAGTCATGCTCCATTTTCGTCACACAAGAATGCTCTCATCATGCACAACCCCGATGACAAGCCAAGCAATTGTTTCATACTTTAGTAATCTCAAACCTATAAACTTTCACGCAATATATGAGCGCGAGCCATGGACATAGCACTATGGGTGGAATAGAATATAATGAGGGGGGTTATGTGGAGAAGACAAAAAGGAGAAAGTCTCACATCAACGAGGCTAATCAATGGGCTATGGAGATGCCCACCGATTGTTGTTGATGCAAGGAGTAGGGATTGCCATGCAACAGATGCACTAGAGCTATAAATGTATGAAAGCTCAGCAAAAGAAACTAAGTGGGTGTGCATCCAACTTGCTTGCTCACGAAGACCTAGGGCACTTGAGGAGGCCCATTGTTGGAATATACAAGCCAAGTTCTATAATGAAGATTACCACTAGTATATGAAAGTGACAAAACAAGAGACTCTCTATCATGAAGATTATGGTGCTACTTTGAAGCACAAGTGTGGCAAAGGATAGTAACATTGTCCCTTCTCTCTTTTTCTCTCATTTTTTTGGGCCTTCTCTTTTTTATGGCCTTTCTCTTTTTTTTCTTTATGGCCTTTCTCTTTTTTTAATTCCTCACTTGGGACAATGCTCTAGAAAATGATGATCATCACACTTCTATTTATTTACAACTCGATACTAGAACAAAAGATGACTCTATATGAATGCTTCCGGCGGTGTACCGGGATATGCAATGGACCAAGAGTGACATGTATGAAAGAATTATGAATGGTGGCTTTGCCACAAATACTATGTCAACTACATGATCATGCTAAGCAATATGACAATAATGAATGTGTCATGATAAACGGAACGGTGGAAAGTTGCATGGCAATATATCTCGGAATGGCTATGGAAATGCCATAATAGGTAGGTATGGTGGCTGTTTTGAGGAAGATATAAGGAGGTTTATGTGTGAAAGAGCATATCATATCACGGGGTTTGGATGCACCGGCGAAGTTTGCGCCAACTCTCAACGTGAGAAAGGGCAATGCACGGTACCGAAGAGGCTAGCAAGGATGGAAGGGTGAGAGTGTGTATAATCCATGGACTCAACATTAGTTATAAAGAACTCACATACTTATTGCAAAAATCTACACGTCATCAAAAACCTTGGCACTATGCGCATGCTCCTACGGGGATAGATTGGTAGGAAAAGACCATCGCTCGTCCCCGACCGCCACTCATAAGGAGGACAATCAAATAACACCTCATGTTTCAAATTTGTTACATAACGTTTACCATACGTGCATGCTACAAGACTTGCAAACTTCAACACAAGCATTTCTCAATTTCACAACTACTCAACTAGCATGACTTTGATATTATTACGTCCATACCTCAAAACAATCATCAAGCATCAAACTTTTCTTAGTATTCAAAACACTCATAAGAAAATTTTACTAATCTTGAATACCTAGCATATTAGGATTTTAAGCAAATTACTGTTGGGTAACATAGTAATTTCAAAAAAATTCCTACGCACACGCAAGATCATGGTGATGCATAGCAACGAGAGGGGAGAATGTTGTCTACGTACCCTCGTAGACCGGCAACGGAAGCGTTGACACAACGTAGAGGAAGTAGTCGTACGTCTTCCCGATCCGACCGATCCAAGTACCGAACGTACGACACCTCCGAGTTCTGCACACGTTCAACTCGGTGACGTCCCTCGAGCTCCGATCCAGCCGAGTGTTGAGGGAGAGTTTTGTCAGCACGGCGGCGTGATGACGATGATGATGTTCTACCGACGCAGGGCTTCGCCTAAGCACCGCTACGATATGACCGAGGTGGAATATGGTGGAAGGGGGCATCGCACACGGCTAAGGAACGATCACGAAGATCAACTTGTGTGTCATGGGGTGCCCCCCTGCCCCCGTATATAAAGGAGGGACGGGGGAGGTGCGGCCAGCCCCTAGGGGTGCGCCTGGAGGAGTCCTACTCCCACCGGGAGTAGGACTCTCCCCTCTTGCCTTGTTGGAGAAGGAAAGGGGAAGGGGGAAAGAGGAAAGGGGGGCGCCGCCCCCCCTTCCTTGTCCTATTCGGACTAGGAGGGAGGGGGCGCGTGGCCTGCCCTGGCCGGCCCTCCTCTTCTCCCTTAGGGCCCATGTAGGCCCATTAACCCCCGGGGGGGTTCCGGTAACCCCCCCCCCCCCCCCCGGTACTCCGGTAAAATCCCGATTTCACCCGGAACGATTCCGATATCCAAATATAGGCTTCCAATATATCAATCTTTATGTCTCGGCCATTTTGAAACTCCTCGTCATGTCCGTGATCACATCCGGGACTCCGAACAACCTTCGGTACATCAAAACACAAAAAACCCTAATTACAATCGTCACCGAACTTTAAGCGTGCGGACCCTACGGGTTCGAAAACTATGTAGACATGACCGAGACACGTCTCCGGTCAATAACCAATAGCGGAACCTGGATGCTCATATTGGTTCCTACATATTCTACGAAGATCTTTATCGGTCAAACGGCATAACAACATACGCTGTTCCCTTTGTCATCGGTATGTTACTTGCTCGAGATTCGATCGTCGGTATTCCAATACCTAGTTCAATCTCGTTACCGGCAAGTCTCTTTACTCGTTCCGTAATACATCATCCCGCAACTAACTTATTAGTTGCAATGCTTGCAAGGCTTGAGTGATGTGTATTACCGAGAGGGCCTAGAGATACCTCTCCTACAATCGGAGTGACAAATCCTAATCTCGAAATATGCCAACCCAACAAGTACCTTCGGAGACACCTGTAGAGCACCTTTATAATCACCCAGTTACGTTGTGACGTTTGGTGGCACACAAAGTGTTCCTCCGGTAAACGGGAGTTGCATAATCTCATAGTCACAGGAACATGTATAAGTCATGAAGAAAGCAATAGCAACAAACTAAATGATCGTGTGCTAAGCTAACGGAATGGGTCAAGTCAATCACATCATTATCCTAATGATGTGATCTTGTTAATCAAATGACAACTCATGTCTATGGTTAGGCAACATAACCATCTTTGATCAACGAGCTAGTCAAGTGGAGGCATACTAGTGACACTATGTTTGTCTATGTATTCACACATGTATTATGTTTCTGGTTAATACAATTCTAGCATGAATAATAAACATTTATAATGATATAAGGAAATAAATAATAACTTCATTATTGCCTCTAGGGCATATTTCCTTCAGTCTCCCACTTGCACTAGAGTCAATAATCTAGTTCACATCGCCATGTGATTTAATACCAATAGTTCACATCACCATGTGATTAATACCCATAGTTCACATCGACATGTGACCAACACCCAAAGGGTTTACTAGAGTCAATAATCTAGTTCACATCGCTATGTGATTAACACCCAAAGAGTACTAAGGTGTGATCATGTTTTGCTTGTGAGAGAAGTTTAGTCAACGGGTCTGCCACATTTAGATCCGTAAGTATTTTGCAAATTTCTATGTCAACAATGCTCTGCATAGAGCTACTCTAGATAATTGCTCCCACTTTCAATATGTATCCAGATTGAGACTTTGAGTCATCTGGATCAGTGTAAAAACTTGCATCGACGTAACCCTTTACGACGAACCTTTTGTCACCTCCATAATCGAGAAACATATCCTTATTCCACTAAGGATAATTTTGACCAATGTCCAGTGATCTACTCCTAGATCACTATTGTACTCCCTTGCCAAACTCAGGGCAGGGTATACAATAGGTCCGGTACACAGAATGGCATACTTTATAGAACCTATGGCTGAGTCATAGGGAATGACTTTCATTCTCTCTCTATCTTCTGACGTGGTCGGGTTTTGAGTCTTACTCAACTTCACACCTTGTAACGCAGGCAAGAACTCCTTCTTTGATTGTTCCATTTTGAACTACTTCAAAATCTTGTCAAGGTATGTACTCATTGAAAAACTTATCAAGTGTCTTGATCTATCTCTATAGATCTTGATGCTCAATATGTAAGTAGCTTCACCGAGGTCTTTCTTTGAAAAAAACTCCTTTCAAACATTCCTTTATGCTTTGCAGAATAATTCTACATTATCTCCGATCAACAATATGTCATTCACATATACTTATCAGAAATGTTGTAGTGCTCCCACTCACTTTCTAGTAAATACAGGCTTCACCGCAAGTCTGTATAAAACTATATGCTTTGATCAACTTATCAAAGCGTATATTCCAACTCCGAGATGCTTGCACCAGTCCATACATGGATCGCTGGAGCTTGCATATTTTGTTAGCACTTTTAGGATTGACAAAACCTTCTGGTTGCATCATATACAACTCTTCTTTAATAAATCCATTAAGGAATGCAGTTTTGTTTATCCATTTGCCAGATTTCATAAAATGCGGCAATTGCTAACATGATTCGGACAGACTTAAGCATAGATACGAGTGAGAAACTCTCATCGTAGTCAACACCTTGAACTTTGTCGAAAATCTTTTTATGACAATTCTAGCTTTGTAGATAGTAACACTACTATCAGCGTCTGTCTTCCTCTTGAAGATCCATTTAATCTCAATGGCTCGCTGATCATTGGGCAAGTCAATCAAAGTCCATACTTTGTTCTCATACATGGATCTCATCTCAGATTTCATGGCCTCAAGCCATTTCGCGGAATCTGGACTCATCATCGCTTCCTCATAGTTCGTAGGCTCGTCATGGTCAAGTAACATGACCTCCAGAATAGGATTACCGTACCACTCTGGTGCGTATCTCACTCTGGTTTACCTACAAGGTTCGGTAGTAACTTGATCTGAAGTTACATGATCATCATCATTAGCTTCCTCACTAATTGGTGTAGTAGTCACAGGAACAGATTTCTGTGATGAACTACTTTCCAATAAGGGAGCGGGTACAGTTACCTCATCAAGTTCTACTTTCCTCCCACTCACTTCTTTCGAGAAAAACTCCTTCTCTAGAAAGGATCCATTCTCAGCAATGAATATCTTGCCTTCGGATCTGTGATAGAAGGTGTACCCGACATTTTCTTTTTGGGTATCCTATGAAGATGCACTTCTCCGATTTGGTTTTGAGCTTATCAGGTTGAAACTTTTTCACATAAGCATTGCAACCTCAAACTTTAAGAAACGACAGCTTAGGTTTCTTGCCAAACCATAGTTCATACGGTGTCGTCTCAACGAATTTAGATGGTGCCCTATTTAACGTGAATGTAGCTGTCTCTAATGCATAACCCCAAAATGATAGCGGTAAATCAGTAAGAGACATCATAGATCGCACCATATCTAATAAAGCATGGTTACGACATTCGGACACACCATTACACTGTGGTGTTCCAGGTGGCGTGAGTAGTGAAACTGTTTCACATTGTTTTAACTGAAGGCCAAACTCGTAACTCAAATATTTTACTTCTTCGATCATATCGTAGAAACTTTTATTTTGTTACGATGATTCTCCACTTCACTCTGAAATTCTTTGAACTTTTCAAATGTTTCAGACTTGTGTTTCATCAAGTAGATGTACTCATATGTGCTCAAATCATCTGTGAAGATCAGAAAATAATGATACCTGTCGCGAGCTTCAATATTCATCGGACCACATACATCAGTATGCATGATTTCCAACAAATCTGTTGCTTGCTGCATTGTTCCGGAGAACGGAGGCTTAGTCATCTTGCCCATGAGGCATGGTTCGCAAGCATCAACTGATTCATAATCAAGTGATTCCAAAAGTCCATCAGCATGGAGTTTCTTCATGCGCTTTACACCAATATGACCTAAACAGCAGCGCCACAAATAAGTTGCACTATCATTATTAACTTTGCATCTTTTGGTTTCAATATTATGAATATGTGTATCACTACGATCGAGATCCAATGAACCATTTTCATTGGGTGTGTAACCATATATGTAAACAGAACAAAAATTTATTCTCTTACTTAAATGAATAACCGTATTTCAATAAACATGATCAAATCATATTCATGCTCAATGCAAACACCAAATAACACTTATTTAGGTTCAACACTAATCCCGAAAGTATAGGGAGTGTGCGATGATGATCATATCAATCTTGGAACCACTTCCAACACACATCGTCACTTCACCCTTAACTAGTCTCTGTTCATTCTGCAACTCCTGTTTCGAGTTACTACTCTTAGCAACTGAACTAGTATCAAATGCCGAGGGGTTGCTACAAACACTAGTAAAATACACATCAATAATCTGTATATCAAATATACCTTTGTTCACTTTGCCATCCTTCTTATCCGCCAAATACTTGGGGCAGTTCCGCTTCTAGTGACCAGTCCCTTTGCAGTAGAAGCACTTAGTCTCAGGCTTAGGACCAGACTTGGGCTTCTTCACTTGAGCAGCAACTTGCTTGCCGTTCTTCTTGAAGTTCCCTTTCTTTCCCTTTGCCCTTTTCTTGAAACTAGTGGTCTCATCAACACTTGATGCTCTTTCTTGATTTCTACCTTCATCGATTTCATCATCATGAAAATCTTGGGAATCGTTTTCATCATCCCTTGCATACTATAGTTCATCACGAAGTTCTACTAACTTGGTGATGGTGACTAGAGAATTATGTCAATCACTATTTTACTTGGAAGATTAACTCCCACTTGATTCAAGTGATTGTAGTACCCAGACAATCTGAACACATGCTCACTGCTTGAGCTATTCTCCTCCATCTTTTAGCTATAGAACTTGTTGGAGACTTCATATCTCTCAACTCGGGTATTTGCTTGAAATATTAACTTCAAATCCTGGAACATCCATACGATCCATGACGTTCAAAACGTCTTTGAAGTCCCGATTCTAAGCTGTTAAGCATGGTGCACTAAACTATCAAGTAGTCATCATATTGAGCTAGCCAAACGTTCATGACGTCTGCATCTGCTCCTGCAATAGGTCAGTCACCTAGCGGTGCATTAAGGACATAATTCTTCTGTGCAGCAATGAGGATAAACCTCGGATCACGGATCCAATCCGCATCATTGCTACTAACATCTTCCAACTTAGTTTTCTCTAGGAACATATCAAAAATAAAATAGGGGAGCTAAATGCGAGCTATTGATCTACAACATAGATATGCTAATACTATCAGGACTAAGTTCATGATAAATTTAAGTTCAATTAATCATATTACTTAAGAACTCCCACTTAGAAAGACATCCCTCTAATCTTCTAAGTGATCATGTGATCCAAATCAACTAAACCATAACCGATCATCACATGAAATGGAGTAGTTTTCAATGGTGAACATCACTATGTTGATCATATCTACTATATGATTCATGCTCGACCTTTCAGTCTCAGTGTTCCGAGGCCATATCTGCATATGCTATGCTCGTCAAGTTTAACCTGAGTATTCTGCGTGTGCAAAACTGGCTTGCACCCGTTGTAGATGGACGTAGAACTTATCACACCCGATCATCACATGGTGTTTGGGCACGACGAACTTTGGCAACGGTGCATACTCAGGGAGAACACTTTTATCTTGAAATTTAGTGAGAGATCATCTTATAATGCTACCGTCAATTAAAGCAAGATAAGATGCATAAAAGATAAGCATCACATGCAATCAAAATATGTGACATGATATGGCCATCATCATCTTGTGCCTTTGATCTCCATCTCCAAAGCATCGTCATGATTTCCATCATCACCGGCATGACACCATGATCTCCATCATCTTGATCTATATCAATGTGTCGTCACATGGTCGTCTCACCAACTATTGCTCTTGCAACTATTGCTATCGCATAGCGATAAAGTAAAGCAATTATTTGGCGCTTGCATCTTATGCAATAAAGAGACAACCATAAGGCTTCTGCCAGTTGCCGATAACTTCAACAAAACATGATCATCTCATACAACAATTTATATCTCATCACGTCTTGACCATATCACATCAAAATATGCCCTGCAAAAACAAGTTAGACGTCCTCTACTTTGTTGTTGCAAGTTTTACGTGGCTGTTACGGGCTTAGCAAGAACCGTTCTTACCTACGCATCAAAACCACAACGATAGTTTGTCAAGTTGGTGATGTTTTAACCTTCGCAAGGACCGGGCGTAGCCACACTCGGTTCAACTAAAGTTGGAGAAACTGACACCCGCTAGTCACCTGTGTGCATAGCACGGCGGTAAAACCAGTCTCGCGTAAGCGTACGCGTAATGTAGGTTCGGGCCGCTTCATCCAACAATACCGCCGAACCAAAGTATGACATGCTGGTAAGCAGTATGACTTGTATCGCCCACAACTCACTTGTGTTCTACTCATGCATATAACATCAACGCATAAAACCTGGCTCGGATGCCACTATTGGGGAACATAGAAATTTCAAAAAAAATCCTACGCACACGCAAGATCATGGTGATGCATAGCAACGAGAGGGGAGAATGTTGTCTACGTACCCTCATAGACCGGCAATGGAAGCGTTGACACAACATAGAGGAAGTAGTCGTATGTCTTCCCGCTCCGACCGATCCAAATACCGAACGTACGGAACCTCCGAGTTCTACACACGTTCAACTCGATGACGTCCCTCGAGCTCCAATCCAGCCGAGTGTTGAGGGAGAGTTTCGTCAGCACGACGGTGTGATGATGTTGATGATGTTCTACCGACGCAGGGCTTCGCCTAAGCACCGCTATGATATGACCGAGGTGGAATATGGTGGAAGGGGGCACCGCTCTCAGCTAAGGAACGATCACGAAGATCAACTTGTGTGTCATGGGGTGCCCCCATGCCCCGTATATAAAGGAGGGACGGGGGAGGTGCGGCCGGCCCCTAGGGGTGCGCCTAGAGGAGTCCTACTCCCACCGGGAGTAGGACTCCCCCCTCTTGCCTTGTTGGAGAAGGAAAGGGGAAGGGGAAAGAGGAAAGGGGGCGCCGCCCTGTAAGTGCATCTAGTGCCCCTTAGTGATTTTGGTGCATTGAAGACTTATAGGTTAAGGGACTAATGCGTTTGTGAGTGTACACAGGTCTATAAGTCTATGAGGAGCTTGATATTTACAGAGAAAGTCGACCCGTTAAAATGAAGTTCTTTGACTGAAGACTTTGGATCACTGAAGACTTTCTGAAGACTTTGAAAGTGAAGAAATTGGTGTGACCTTGAAGACTTGGTATTCGTTCGAGGAACATGAAGCGTGAAGACTTTTGTTTTCGTAGTTTCATATTCTCTTTCTTGAGTCATAGGAAACACCGTACTATTAAAGGGGGTCGAGGAAATACTAAGGAAAATTTCCACATGATGCTCAACTCAAAATCCTACACCTACCAATCCCTTCGAGTGAAGCCATTGGAAATCTCATACAGTTCAGTCAATTTCTTCAGTGACAGAGACGAAGTTCTTCTGGTTCTGAGGAATTTATCCTGACTGAGGAGTTAGGAATTCGCCAGTGCGGATTGCCTACACAGTGAGGAACATGATAGCCCTGAGGATTTTGCTACTCAAAATCCCGACCGTTGCTGTGCTATGCGCCAGCTATCCCAAAATATCTATCCACCTAACGGTCATAACATTGAAGGGCATTTATGTCTTATCATGTCGGGCTGCTCCCTAGGCTATAAATAGCCGCCCCCTACAACCACTAGTTGGTTGGCTGCTCCAAGAGAAACTGACACTTGTCATTTGAGAGAAACCCATGCTCTGAGGACTTTGAGCGAAAATCATCAAGTGGGGAAAAACCCAAAACCCAAACACCTACAAACCCCAAGTGATTGAGCATCACTGAAGAGATTGATCCTGCGTGGATCCGACGCTTGTTACCTTTGAAGATTGTGCTTCTTCCAGACGGTTAGGCGTCATGGTCTAGAGCATCCAAGAGGAATTGTGGATCACCGAGTGACCAAGTTTGTGAAGGTTTGGAAGTCACCTGAAGACTTACCACGAGTGATTGGACGAGGTCTGTGTGACCTTAGTTCAAGGAGAATACGGTGAGGACTGGGTGTCCTGAGCTGCGTGTTCAGGACTGGGTGTCCGGGACTGTGTGTCCTCGAGTTTAAATACTCAGCCGCTCCAACCAGACGTACAACTGAGACAGCAGTTGGAACTGGTCTATCAAATCATTGTCTTCACCAAGCTTACTGGTTCCATTTCCTCAACTCTTTCAGTTCCTCATAATTGAGTTGTGTACTTGTTCATATCTGTGTTTGAAGACTTTGACTGAAGACTTTCTCAATTTCCTCAGTTCATTTCTTCAGTCTGTTTGTCTTCATCCTGTGTTATCATGTGCTTACGCTTCCTGTACTCTGTGCCTGTCTTCATTTCATCATGATGACTATGCTTGTATTCTGTTATGTTTACTTTTGAGTACTTATTCCGCTGCTAGTAGTTCTTCGCTAAGGAATTTCCTCACCAGCAAATTCCTCAGTGAAGAATTTCATAAAAATCGCCTATTCAACCCCCTCTAGTTGATATAACGCACTTTCAATTGGTATCAGAGCAAGGTACTCCCTTGTTCGGTGTGATTTTGGTTTAACCGCCTGGAGTTTTAGTTATGTCGACCGCAGGTATGATCAAGGTCTCTGCTGGGTGTCCTACTTTCGATGGGACGGACTACCCCTACTGGAAGAATAAGATGTGAATGTATCTTGAAGCAATTGATAACGATCTCTGGTATGTTGTGGAAAATGGTGTTCCCTCAGTCACACCTTCTTTGTATGCTGCTGATGTGAAGAGATTCAAGCAACTCGACTCTCAAGCGAAGAATATCATATGTGGCCATCTGAGCAAAGGACAGTATGGCAGAGTGAGTGCTTTGGAGACAGCGAAGCTTATCTGGGACAGGTTGTCCAAAGTGAATGAAGGAGTCTCAACTCAGCGTGACTCTCGAGTTGATGTTCTTCGCAATCTCTTCAACCGCTTCAAAAGACTCGATAATGAAAATGTTCAACAAACCTTCGATCGCCTCACTGACATCTCAAATGAGCTTCAAGCACTTGGTGCCACTGACATCACCGACCATGAGGTGGTGAAGAAATTGCTGAGATCGCTTGATTCCTCATTTGACACTCTGGCATTGATGATACAAGAACATGCTGATTACAAGTCACTTGATCCCGCTGATATTCTCGAAAGGCTAAATACTCATGAGTTCCAACTTGCTGAAAAGAGAGATCTCTATGGTTCAAGCTATGGCAGAACACGTGCACTGAAGGCCAAGGCAGTATCTGAGTCCGAAGATGAAGACTCTGGTAGCAGCCTTGGTGATCCTGAAGAACTAAGCCATGATCTGGCTCTGCTTGTGAAGAAGTTCCAAAAGTTCTCAAGACGTGGTCGCCTTGGAAGACCCTCAAGGAGCAGTGATTCCTCATCCAGTGACTACAAGAGGAGGCTCTGCCACAAATGCAAGAAGCCTGGACATTACATTCAATATTGTCCTCAATGGGAAATGGAATCAAAGAAGAAGAAATACAAGGATTACAGTTCTGATGATGCGAAGAAAAAGAAGAAATCCACAAAATCCTCATCATCAAAATCCTCAAGGCCTTCATATCACAAGAAGAGCAGCTCCAAGAAGTCCAGGGCATTCATTGGCAAGGAAATGGACTCTGAAGCTGAATCTGAAGAAAATGAGGAAGAGGAGTCATCTGAGGAGTCCGAATCCGGAGTGGCGAGCCTAGCTCTCACTACTGCATTCGTCAGCAAGTCTATCTTCAACACTGAAGAAAATAACCTCACCAACAAAGCTGATGAAGGGGATGATGACTACGCGCCCACCTATTGCTTCATGGCAAAGCGTGCCAAGGTACTCAAATATACCTCATCTGAATCAAGTGAGAATGAATCTGATGAAAATCTTAAGCCCAGCTATTCTAAACTTGCTAAGATTGATGTAAAACAACAAAGGGCTTTAGAAAGGTTCAAAACATGCTAGACAAAAGTGATGATATGTTGGGTGAAGAAATGGATCGCACTAAAGCCTTGACTGAAAATCTTCAGAGATTTCAGACTAGGTTTGACAATCTTCAAAGTCATCATAACACTCTCTTATCCGATCATGAGAAGCTTTCTTATGAATTTATTCAAAGAAAGCAAGATCTTGAAAAGCTAAGAGTGAGTTATGAAGATCTTCAGAAGGAGCGCGATTCATTACGTGCTCAACATATCAGCGCTTCTCAGGAAGAATTTGTTCCTCCATGCTTGAAGTGCATTGAACGTGAATCTGCTAATTCTTCACCTGAATGTTCAAATGCTGCTAATGTTTCAAATTCTTCACATACCTCTGCTATCACTAATTCCTCATCTGAGGACATTGCTAGTATCACTGATGATGCAGGGTTGAAGGAATTGTACATGACAGGCATGTACAAAAGCCTCAAAGGGCATCAGACTCTTTGTGATGTGCTTAAAAAGCAGATCCTCAATAGGAACCCTAGGAAAGAGGGTATTGCCTTTGATAAGAAACTCATTGCTGATGGTACATATTGGAAGCCTGAGCAGTACCCCAAAACTACATGGGTTGCTGCAAAGGGACCTCCAGTTGATCCATCTAACCTATCTGGATATGCATGTGAATCTTCTCATTCTGATGATGAGTCATTTGACTCCAACTACAAACCATTCAAAAATCAGAATGGTGAAGTATTTTCTAGATATGTTGGCACTAACTGCAGGAACGGTCCCCCTATGAAGAAAATCTAGGTTCCCAAAAGATACCTTGAATATCTTCAAGTGAATGTCATCATGACGCCACCTGTGAAGAATAGGAACCCCAGATCAAATGCTTCATATGGACCAAATTCTTCATATGGATCCAAGTCCTCATACGGACAAAACTCCTCACATGGATCATATTCCTCAAAAGGATCAAAGTCCTCAAATGAACATCATCGTGCTAACCCATCTGTTTTGCAGGAAAGATCTAAGGATTATGGATATGTGCATTATTCTTCAAATTATTATGTCCATAAGTCCTCGAGGAATTTCTCTGCTTACTCTTATGCTTATTCTAATCCCTCTTATGTGAAACGAAATGGACTGGCTTCTATGCCATCCTTCTCGTATGGAGCTCGCAGAATGATGAACTCTTTGCCACCCCTTCAGATGTGGGTGGTGAAGAAAAAGAACTAATCTCTTCTGCAGGGTCAGGTCTCCAGACGTACGTAATCGTCTGAAGAATTTGCTGGAGACCTGAGTATGCCTGATAGGACGCAGGCTAATCATGAAGAAATGAACTTTCATTTCTCACGTCCTCATATTGCCTTATCTGTTCTTTTGCTTGATGAAATTGATCTGATGAATTGATGTCATATTCTTCACTCATGAAGTATATGAGTTTGTAAGCTGCACTAATTCATCTGTAGGATGATCAACCCAAAGCCACTAAGTGGGTCCTCGATAGTGGATGTACAAACCACATGACTGGTGACAAGAATCTATTGATGGATGCTCCATTATCTCCGTTGCATCTGAAGCATATCATCTTTGCTGACAAAGGAAAAAGCCAGGTATTGGGTCTAGGTAAGGTTGCGATCACAAAGGATCGACACATGGACAAAGTCATGCTTGTTGAGTCCTTAGGATACAACCTTATGTCTGTCTCAATACTTTGTGATATTGATATGGTTGTTGTCTTTGGCAAGTACCATTGTGTTGTGGTTATGGAAGCTGACAATTCCCAAGTCTTCGAAGGCTTTAGGAGAGGAGACCTGTATATTGTTGATTTCTCTACAGGACCACAACCAGCCGTGTGCTTACTTGCAAAAGCTTCAGAAGGCTGGCTCTGGCATCAACAACTTGGTCATGTAGGCATGAGGAATTTGCACACGCTTACGAAGAAGAAGCATGTCATTGGCATCGAGAATGTCAAATTCCTTAAGGATCGCCTATGCGGAGCCTGTGAAGCTGGGAAGATGACGAAGGCCAAGCATCCAGTGAAGACTATCATGACCACCACTCGCCCATTTGAATTGCTTCACATGGATCTCTTTGGTCCTAATCATTATTCTGCTATTTTAAATGAAGCATCTCAATATGGCTTTGTTATTGTTGATGATTATTCTCGCTACACATGGGTACACCTTGTTACTTACAAACATGAAGTGCAGGAAGTCTTCAAACGATTTTCCTCGAGGTCTTCAACCAACTTTGGTGTGAAGATCAAGCACATCAGAAGTGACAATGGCACTGAGTTCAAGAATTCTGGTCTCGATGACTATCTTGATGAACTTGGTATTACTCATGAGTTATCTGCTCCTTATACTCCTCAGCAGAACGGCGTCGTGGAGCGTAAGAACAGGACTCTTGCTGAGATGGCTCGCACTATGCTTGATGAATACAAAATGCCTCGTCGGTTCTGGACTGAGGCAATTGATACTGCGTGCCACATCATCAACAGAGTATATCTTCACAAATTCTTCAAGAAAACTGCCCATGAACTCCTCACTGATAAGAAACCCAATGTAAGTTATTTCAAAGTCTTCGGTGTTGAATGTTGGATTAGAGATCCTCATCAGAACTCAAAATTTGCACCGAAAGCACATGAAGATTTTATGCTTGGTTACGGAAAGGACTCGCACACCTATAGAGTCTTCAACAACGTTCTTCACAAGGTTGTTGAAACTGTAGTTGTGCGGTTCGATGAAACTAATGGCTCGCAAAGAGAGCACCTACCTACTGTGATAGATGAACCAGCACATGAGGAAACTATCAAGTTCAAGGCTACTTAGGATGTCATTCCCACTTAAGAATCTGCTGAAGAATTCATTCCAGAACATGAAGAACATCAAGCTAATGCACCTGAAGAAAATGCTGAAGAAAATGGTGCTGAAGAAAACGCTGATCAAATTCTTCAACGGCAACCAGCTCATCCTCGCATTTCAAAAGAAGTGCAAGTTGAAAAGATCATCAATGACATCAAACCGCCAGGTCCTCTCACATGCTCAAAAGCTTCACATTTGTCTAACTTTTGTGGGCACTATGCTTTTGTCTCTATTACAGAGCCCACTAAGGTAGATGAAGCATTTCTGGAGCCTGGGTGGATTCAGGCCATGCAAGAAGAATTACATCAGTTCGAGCTCAACAATGTCTGGGAACTGGTCAAACATCCAGATCCTCGCAAGCACAATATCATCGGCACAAAGTGGATCTACCGCAACAAGCAAGATGAAAATGGCCTTGTGGTGAGGAATAAGGCAAGGCTTGTAGCTCAAGGCTACACACAGGTTGAAGGAATTGATTTCGATGAAACTTTTGCACCTATTGCTAGGCTTGAGGATATTCGCATATTACTTGCTTATGCTAACCATCATAATATCACTTTATATCAAATGGATGTGAAAAGTGCATTCCTCAATGGTAAGCTTGAGTAAGAAGTATATGTTGCTCAACCCCCAGGTTTTGAAGACCCAAAGAATCCTGACAAAGTCTTCAGACTCAACAAGGCCCTCTATGGCCTCAAGCAGGCCCCACGGGCGTGGTATGATACTTTGAAGGAATTCCTCATAATGAAAGGCTTCAAACCCGGTTCACTCGACCCTACTCTTTTCATTAAATCTTATGATGGTGAATTGTTTGTGTGCCAAATATATGTTGATGATATTATCTTTGGCTGTACTGACCAACGTTATAGTGATGAATTTTCCTATATGATGAGTGAAGAATACCAAATGTCTATGATGGGAGAGTTGAAATTCTTCTTAGGTCTTCAAATTCGTCAACAACGCAATGGCATATTCATATTTCAGGAGAAATACCTCAAGGATGTACTGACGAAATTCAGCATGCAAGATTCCAAAGGCGTCAAAATTCCTATGCCCACAAATGGCCATTTGTGCACTGATGAAAATGGTATTGACTTCGATCATAAGGTATACCGCTCCATGATTGGTTCTTTATTGTACTTATGTGCATCTAGGCCAGATATAATGCTTAGTGTTTGCATGTGTGCACGATTTCAAGCTGCACCGAAGGAATCACACCATAAGGTTGTGAAGCATATTATTCGATATCTAGCTCACACACCAACACTTGGATTATGGTACCCCCAAGGGCTCGGCTTTTGATATCATTGGATATTCTGACTATGCTGGTGATCGTGTGGACCGCAAGTCAACATCTGGTACATGTCATTTCCTCGGACGATCTTTGGTCTGTTGGTCCTCGAAGAAACAGAACTGTGTATCACTATCTACTGCTAAAGCTGAGTACATTGCCGCTGGTTCTTGCTGTGCTCAACTGCTATGGATGAAGCAAACTCTCAAGGACTACAGTGTCAACATTAAGAATGTGCCTCTCTTCTGTGACAATGAGAGTGCCATCAAGATTGCTCACAACCCAGTTCAGCACTCGAAGACAAAGCACATTCAGATTCATCATCATTTTCTTCATGATCATGTGTTGAAGGGCGACATTTCTATTGAGCATGTGAAGACTGAAGAACAGCTAGCCGATATCTTCACAAAGCCCTTGGATGAGAAGAGATTTAGCAAGTTGCGGTGTGAGCTAAATATCCTAGAATCTTTGAATGTTCTTTGAAAAGTACACTCATCCTAACACGTATGCAAAATTGATGACTTAGATGTGCAACACATGAAGAAACGTTTTTCTTCAATTCAATGAAGAACAACACTCTTAGTGTGAAGAAATTAACGAAGAATTTGATTCTCAGAACCCTATGATAATTGTACGCGGTGTCTGAAATCATCATTCTTATACGGTGGGTCACGCCACCACCAAAAGTTGAAATTCCTCAATTATTCATATTCTTCAGCTTATATATATATATATATAAGTTTATGTCCTCTACAGCATTCACTTATTGCTAATTCTTCAAGTTGGTTTTTCTGCTAAGTGAATGTGATCGGACCCTTCCCCCTCTATGCTATACTCAACCCAATCTATTCACAAATTCTTCATGTGCGTTCTATTTGAAACTCGTTCAAAATCTTCACTATGTCCTTGTCAGCTGAAGAAATTGCGAACGGAACTTTAAAACCCATCTTATCAAAATTTTCGGCTTTGCCGCTCAAACCGTTCTGCATCCCACGTTATACTTATCCACTCACCCACGATCTCACACGATCTCCACCTCTCAGTACGTGGGTGACACATGTCAAGCAAATGAGAAGGGTCAGGGGCACGTTCGTCCAATTTCTTCGGGCGAGCAGTTTTTCACCGTGGCTATAAATACCCCTCCACCCCTTCCTCACTTCTTTTACTCCAATCGACCTCTTTCTCCAGCTCGAGCTTCTCAAACCCTAGCGCCGCCGCTACTTCATCGCCGCCAGTGAGGAAGAGCTTCACTGCCTCGACCTCGTCGCTGACGTACTCGCGCCGACCGCGGAAATCTTCACTCCGCCGCCGCCGTAGCCGTCTTCCTCCGCCAAGTTAGGGCGTGGAAGATCTGCACAGACGAGCTTCACATCTCCTCACTCCAGTTCATCGTGTTCTTCGTCCAGGGTAATTAAAAGTTACTTTTACTGCCCTCGTTGATTCGAATGATTATCTTCAAAATCTTCAAAGGTGTTTTTTTCATAGTTTCACACACTAAACACCTCACAAGTCATCTGTTCTTGATTCGTTTCTCTAAGCATCATTTTTCTTCAAGATTCCTCAATTGTGTGGATCTTCGATCTATACAACTCTGGAACCTAAGACAAAGAACGCTTAGTGAAATTCTTCAAGACTCATCTGGTCAAATTCCTCAAACTTGTTCTTTTGAAAAACCCTCTGAGAATGCATATGACCTCTCCAAATTCCTCGCAACTATACTCTGTTCATAGGTACACATGTCAGCTGCTGAATCACTAGGTTCTCATCAACTTAACTCATTTGCAGCGTTCCTCAAAGAAAAGTTGCATACTTCTTCAGAGAATTCAATTGTTCAAATTCCTCAACTGAAGAAAATGGCTGACGGTAAGAAGCCACAAAAGGGAGGAAAGAGGCCTGAGGTAAATACAGCGTTTGAGGTCCCTAATAAAATATATGCTGGGTACTGCACACCTACTGAGGAAACCAAGAATGAGCGCAAAGTGCGCATTCAGAAGATATAGAGGAGATGGGCAAGAGAATGGAGGGAGTACAGATATGTCACTCCTAAGTATATGAAGAAATTCGCACTCAATCCTCCATGCCCAAGAGCTCCATTGGCACCTGGCCATATCGCTGATCCCACCAACCTCAAGCGCGGTGAGGACTATCCTGATGAATGGGCCAAGCGCCAAGCCAAGTTGGCTAAGCAAGCCAAAGAAGCAGTGAGGAAATTCAATAAAGACTCTGCTGCTGCTGCCTCTGCTGAGGCCTTTGCTGTCAAGACAAAGAAGGCTATGTCAAAGAAGCTTGCGCGCAAGCCAAGTGCTTCACCGACAATGCCCTCAAGGCTAAGTTCCCTAGCAATGCCCTCACGGCCAGAATCCTCAAAGCCCTCACGGCCAATTCCTCATGCTGCTCTTGTTCCTCCAAAGTCCTCAGCTCCTCCGCCTAAGCCCTCAGCTGTTTCGACTAAATCCTCAGCACCTGTGCATCTCGCCTCGTGCCAAAGGACTGCAGGCATCTCCATTGCCTTAGGTGTCTCAGCTAGTTCCTCAGCTGGCCCCTCACTGCTGAAGACAAAGTCCACTGCTGGACGAGGTCCTCGCCCAAGTCCTCAAAAGAAACAAGTCGCTTTCCAAGTACCGTTTGAAGAAGACAAAGCTGATGATGATGAACTTGCAGAAATCATCAGAGACAGGCAAGTCAGGGCCGCTAGAGCCAAAGGATCAGAGGTGCCACTGCTTTTGGATCCCAAGTTGATCCTTGACTACATTGATGTCTGGCACAAGGACCCCAACACTCCCATGCCTGACTTCAAGCTGACTCCTGGCCAAAGTCACATGCTGACCCACTTCATTCAAGAAGAAAAGTGGAAATTTGAGAAGGCCAGGCAGATCAAGAAAGCGCAGTACAAGAAAGAGCGCTATCTGAAGAAAAACGTTGTCTTTATGACAACTGAAGAACTTGTCACTATTTAGACTGAGATCAAGAAACTCAGTGATGACTTTGACGCATATCGCGCTGATTGGCTTGGAGCCAAGGTTCGTTTTGTGAAACTTGCGAATAACTTCACTTCCAATGTTGCAGCCCCAACGCAACAGGAAATTCCTTAGGCTGAAGCATCTGCTCAGCCTACTGAAGAAAATGCCACCACCGCTGATGACAATCAGGCCGCTGAAGAAAATGTGAGTTCCAGGGCTGATGACTGCATTCCAGCCACTGAAGAAATTGCCAGGACACCTACTAGTGGTGCGCCTAAAGAAACTGAAGAACTCAGGGCAACTGCATCAGTTGTGCCTGAAGAACATCAACCAGATTCCTTAGCTGCTCCTGCACCAACTTCAACTCCAATCCTTCCATCTGCATCAGATGTGAAGAAGACCAAGGCTGCAGAGCGTGCTGCAGTGAAGAAAAGGAAAGCATCAGTTGCTTCAAATTCTTCAGCTCCGAAGAAAATGAAGCCTATGACAAGTTCATTTGCAAATCTGATTGATGTTGTTCCCATCTCAACTAGGCCATCAAAGGACCTTGTTCCTTTTGATGAAGAATATGTGATCCCCAGCAGATCTGATGAAGAAACTCCTTCTGCTGCTTCGTCTGAACCGTTGGATGAAGAAATTGAAGTGGATGCGATCCCTTCAACACCTATCATCTCCTCGCCTATGCCTCAGTTCACAGCTGAAGAGGCCGGCGTTGAAGAAATGGAAGATGAAGATGTGGACGTTGGCTACTCCACACCCGTAATCAGTGATGAATTCTGGGAAAGTCAGCATCCAAACTCTCCAATGTTCACCCCTCTATAGCAAATTCCTCAGTCCCCCACACAAACTGTACAAATGGGCTCTGAAGAAACTCATCCCACTGCATCTGTCCATGAGGAAATTCCAGCCACTAGCGCTGAAGAAACTGTTGCTGCTGAACAACCAACGGCGCAGACTGCCACTGAGGAGGAACCAGAAATTCCTCAGCCTGAAGAACCTGCGATAGAGATTCCTGAGGTCGTGATGCAACTCACTGACACTCCTCTGCCGAAGCCAAAGGATCCATTCTCACGCAAGCAAAAGTTCAAGGCTGATGATTTCTTTGGCAAGCACGTATTCTTCGAAGATTACAACCCATATAACTCTGCTCGCATTAGTAAGAGGTGTTTCTGGACTGCTAGTCAAGCCAATTTCTATTCCTCAGTGTTGTTCAACAAGGAGAAGCTCTTCTACCATGAGCATATTCCTCACGTGGATATGGAATCTCTGTCATGCTTCGCACCAGTCCTCAATGTTCTTCACGACGCTGGACTGCTAAACTTTTGCTCTGACATCTGCGATTGGAATGAAGAACTGATTCTTCAATTCTATGCAACACTGCACATCACCGGAGATGCTGAAGATGTGAATTCATGGGTGCTAGACTGGATGTCTGAAAACACTCACTACACTGCACCAGCCTCTGAATTGCCTCGTGCTCTACCACTCAGTCCTCCCCTTGAAGAAACTCGCTGCATCTACAGTGAACCTGAGCTCACACATCATTACATGCAGGTGTTGATGAAACCTCTGAAGCCAGGTCAAGCACCAAGAACCAAATTCCTCGTGAAGGAATTGTTGTACGTGCCCAGAACTGTCTATTGTATTCTTACGAGGACAATCAGTCCTATCAAAGGCCACGACTCATCTGATGAGGAAATTGTTGGTATCATGAAGAATCTGGTATTCAACATCGTTCATGGCATTCCTGTCAATTATCACGATTTCTTCATGAGGACTATGGCAAATGTTGCACTGTCTCCGTTTGAGCTGAAGCCTTATGCACCTTGGATTATGAGATTCCTCAGGACAAGGTCTTCACTCAACTACAAAGCTGATTTCCAGAATCACCTCAGCTACTTGCCCCTAATTGAAGTCCTCAAGCAGACATATTCCTCAGTTGATGGAAAGGGCAAGGCACCAGCTGTAATAGATGAAGGCATTCGTCCATTGGATGGTCAGTTTTGCAAAGTTGCATCTTATTCCACCAATGATGACTCTGCCACACATGACTCTGCCAATGCACCCAAGTCCACTCCTCAAGCCACTGCTCCGCGCGTGATGACTGACCGTGAACTTCTGCTTAGTCTTCACCAGAAGGTGGATCGAAATCACAAATGGGTTAAGCAGCAGTTTGGTTCACTTCTTCACAACTTGACTGCCACACACAATGCAGTGAAGAAAAACCACTACTACCTCCATCGAGTCTTCGGTCGCACCTGGGCAATCCTGTCACATCTGTATGGTGAAGAAGATCTGAAGAAAATGGGTCTCAATGAAGATTTTGACTGGTCTGCACCTCCAGCGAAGAAATTCAGGAAGGTCAAGGTTCCTTCTCTGGTGGCCAGCTCATATTCTTCATCGCGCGACACTGGTGAAAATGAAGACTTGGACAACATTGCGGCAGGCCCTACTACGACAAACAACCCCAACAACGCTGGCGCTCCTTCATCAACTTGATATTCTTCAGGGGCGTTAGTCCTCATATTCGATCCTTTTGGTCATTTGATGACAAAGGGGGAGAATTTTGAGTTAGTCTTCAAGCGGGTCTTTCTATATGGGCATTTTTTTGTTAAGTCACAACTCTCGTTCTTCTGAGACTTTATTGGATCGAGTTGTAAACTTAAACCCGATGGTGCTCTGGTACTTTTGATATGTTTTGCTACATGCTTATTCCTCATATATGTTAATGCACGCATGTTGAATTACATCAGTCACCATATTTCATCATGCATTTCAAATTCTTCTCTGTTATATGTCAAATGCATGTATGAATTACAAGATATAGGGGGAGATCTCCATGATTCAACTCTTCAAGTGTGCATTGCTTCAAAAGCAAATTCCTCACTATGCACATCTTCAGGGGGAGTTCTTCTATATCTTGCAATCAAATTCCTCAATATCAGTAGTTACACTTCATATGTTTATCCCCATTGAAAACTTAACCTATATTGTCATCAATCACCAAAAAGGGGGAGATTGTAAGTGCATCTAGTGCCCCTTAGTGATTTTGGTGTATTGAAGACTTATAGGTTAAGGGACTAATGAGTTTGTGAGTGTACACAGGTCTATAAGTCTATGAGGAGCTTGATATTTACAGAGAAAGTCGACCCCTAAAAATGAAGTTCTTCGACTGAAGACTTTGGATCACTGAAGACTTTCTGAAGACTTTGAAAGTGAAGAAATTGGTGTGACCTTGAAGACTTGGTATTCGTTCGAGGAACATGAAGCGTGAAGACTTTTGTTTTCGTAGTTTCATTTTCTCTTTCTTGAGTCATAGGAAACACCGTACTATTAAAGGGGGTCGAGGAAATACTAAGGAAAATTTCCACGTGATGCTCAACTCAAAATCCTACACCTACCAATCCCTTCGAGTGAAGCCATTGGAAATCTCATACAGTTCAGTCAATTTCTTCAGTGATAGAGATGAAGTTCTTCTGGTCTCTGAGGAATTTGTCCTGACTGGGGAGTTAGGAATTCGCCAGTGCGGATTGCCTACACAGTGAGGAACATGATAGCCCTGAGGATTTTGCTACTCAAAATTCCGACCATTGCTGTGCTATGCGCCAGCTATCCCAAAATATCCATCCACCTAACGGTCATATCATTGAAGGGCATTTATGTCTTATCATGTCGGGCTGCTCCCTAGGCTATAAATAGCCGCCCCCTACAACCACTAGTTGGTTGGCTGCTCCGAGAGAAACTGACACTTGTCATTTGAGAGCAACCCATCCTATGAGGACTTTGAGCGAAAATCATCAAGTGAGGAAAAACCCAAAACCCAAACACCTACAACCCAAGTGATTGAGCATCACTGAAGAGATTGATCCTGCGTGGATCCGACGCTTGTTACCTTTGAAGACTGTCCTTCCAGACGGTTAGGCGTCATGGTCTAGAGCATCCAAGAGGAATTGTGGATCGCCGAGTGACCAAGTTTGTGAAGGTTTGGAAGTCACCTGAAGACTTACCACGAGTGATTGGACGAGCTCTGTGTGACCTTAGTTCAAGGAGAATACGGTGAGGACTGGGTGTCCTAAGCTGCGTGTTCAGGACTGGGTGTCCGGGACTGTGTGTCCTCGAGTTTAAATACTCAGCCGCTCCAACCAGACGTACAACTGAGATAGCAGTTGGAACTGGTCTACCAAATTATTGTCTTCACCAATCTTACTGGTTCCATTTCCTCAACTCTTTCATTTCCTCATAATTGAGTTGTGTACTTGTTCATATCTGTGTTTGAAGACTTTGACTGAAGACTTTCTCAATTTCCTCAGTTCAATTTCTTCAGTCTGTTTGTCTTCATCCTATGTTATCCTGCGCTTACGCTTCCTGTACTCTGTGCATGTCTTCATTTCATCATGATGACTATGCTTGTATTCTGTTATGTTTACTTTTGAGTACTTATTCAGCTGCTAGTAGTTCTTCGCTAAGGAATTTCCTCACCGGCAAATTCCTTAATGAAGAATTTCATAAAAATCGCCTATTCACCCCCCCTCTAGTCGATATAACGCACTTTCACGCCCCCCCCTTCCTTGTCCTATTCAGACTAGGGGGGGGGGGCGTGCGGCCTGCCCTGGCCGGCCCTCCTCTTCTCCCTTAGGGCCCATGTAGGCCCATTAAACCCCAAGGGGGTTCCGGTAACCCCCCCCCCCGACTCCGGTAAAATCCCGATTTCACCCGGAACGATTCCGATATCCAAATATAGGCTTCCAATATATCAATCTTTATGTCTCGACCATTTGAGACTCCCCTCGTCATGTCCGTGATCACATCCGGGACTCCGAAAACCTTCGGTACATCAAAACACAAAAACCCTAATATAATCGATCGTCACGAACTTTAAGCGTGCGGACCCTACGGGTTCGAGAACTATGTAGACATGACCGAGACATCGTCTCCGGTCAATAACCAATAGCGGAACCTGGATGCTCATATTGGTTCCTACATATTTCTACGAAGATCTTTATCGGTAAAACCGCATAACAACATACGTTGTTCCCTTTGTCATCGGTATGTTACTTGCCCGAGATGATCGTCGGTATCTCAATACCTAGTTCAATCTCGTTACCGGCAAGTCTCTTTACTCGTTCCGTAATACATCATCCCGCAACTAACTCATTAGTTGCAATGCTTGCAAGGCTTAGTGATGTGCATTACCGAGAGGGCCCAGAGATACCTCTCCGACAATCGGAGTGACAAATCCTAATCTCGAAATACGCCAACCCAACAAGTACCTTCGGAGACACCTGTAGAGCACCTTTATAATCACCCAGTTACGTTGTGACGTTTGGTAGCACACAAAGTGTTCCTCCGGTAAACGGGAGTTGCATAATCTCATAGTCATAGGAACATGTATAAGTCATGAAGAAAGCAATAGCAACAAACTAAACGATCAAGTGCTAAGCTAACCGGAATGGGTCAAGTCAATAACATCATTCTCCTAATGATGTGATCCCGTTAATCAAATGACAACTCATGTCTATGGTTAGGAAACATAACCATCTTTGATCAACGAGCTAGTCAAGTAGAGGCATACTAGTGACACTCTGTTTGTCTATGTATTCACACATGTATTATGTTTCCGGTTAATACAATTCTAGCATGAATAATAAACATTTATCATGATATAAGGAAATAAATAATAACTTTATTATTGCCTCTAGGGCATATTTCCTTCATTACCAGCATTAAGACTTCAAATAATCTAAGTGAAGCATGAGAGATCAATAGTTTCTATAAAACAAATCCACCACCGTGCTCTAAAAGATATAAGTGAAGTACTAGAGCAAAACTATATAACTCAAAAAGATATAAGCGAAGCACATAGAGCATTCTAACAAATTCCAATTCATGTATGGCTCTCTCAAAAGGTGTGTACAGCAAGGATGATTGTGGTAAACTAAAAAGTAAAGACTCAAATCATACAAGACGCTCCAAGCAAAACACATATCATGTGGCGAATAAAAATATAGCTCCAAGTAAAGTTACCGATAGAAGTAGACGAAAGAGGGGATGCCTTCCGGGGCATCCCCAAGCTTTGGATTTTAAGTGTCCTTAGATTATCTTGGGGTGCCATGGGCATCCCAAATCTTAGGCTCTTGCCACTCCTTGTTCCATAATCCATCAAATCTTTACCCAAAACTTGAAAACTTCACAACACAAAACTCAAAGTAGAAAATCTCGTGAGCTCCGTTAGCGAAAGAAAACAAAAGACCACTTCAAGGTACTGTAATGAACTAATTCTTTATTCATATTTGTGTTAAACCAACTGTATTCCAACTTCTCTATGGTTTATAAACTATTTTACTAGCCATAGATTCATCAAAATAAGCAAACAACACATGAAAAACAGAATCTGTCAAAAACAGAAAAGTCTGTAGTAATCTGTAGATAGTGCAAGATCTGGAACCCAAAAAATTATAAAATAAATTTCTGGACTTGAGTAATTTATCTATTAATCATCTGCAAAAGGAATTAACTAAATATCACTTTCCAAATAAAAATGGCAGCAGTTCTCGTGAGCGCTAAAGTTTCTGTTTTTTACAGCAAGTGTAACAAGACTTTCCCCAAATCTTCCCAACGGTTCTACTTGGCACAAACACTAATTAAACATAAAAAACATAACCAAAAAAGAGGCTAGATAAATTATTTATCACTAAACAGGAGCAAAAAGCAAGGAATAAAAATAAAATTGAGTTGCCTCCCAACAAGCGCTATCGTTTAACAACCCTAGCTAGGCATAACAAGCAAGGATAGATCTAGGTATTGCCATCTTTGGTTTTCAACTTTTTAGCGGAATCAAGCTCGAATCCGGGAGGTTCTTTACGTTTCCCTTCATATTCTAAATTTTTTAGATCTAACGAATCCAACCGCTTATTACAAAGGGTAATCAACATATTCATGCGGTCAATATTTCCACTAATGTTCTTAAGAGGTTCAAGAGACTTCTGTAAAATTTTAGTAATTTCACAAAAAAATTCAAAGACTTGCGTTTCTTCCTGAGTAGGATTAGGTCCCTTTTGTTGAGGTAGTTGTAACATCCCAAATTTTCAATTTGGAATGTTATACATAGATCATCCATGCATATCATGATTTATTGCATTTCCGTTTAGCAATCCTTGAAATCCTAAGCAACTCAAGGACCCACGGAGAGAGTTGGGGATTTTCTGGTTTTCATATTTGATTTCTATCAAATAATAAAATGAGGATTTTGATTTTAATAATTTTTCTCTCCAAAAAATATTTCATATTAAATCAAATGAGTGGAGATAATATGACTTCTCCAAAATAATTGAAATATTGGAGGAAAAAATATTAAAATCATTTATTGGATTTTATTTGGTTTTATTCGGATTTTATTTGCATAGAAAAATGCACGTTTTCAAAATTTTCATTTTAGGCAAGAAAATGTTCAACTCGTCTAAATATTTTATTTAGACGCTGAAAATTTGTTTGCATTTTAGTTTTTATTTATTTTTCTAGGATTTTATTTCGGTCGGCGAAGTTTTTTTTTAAAAAAAAGGGTTCCCGCGCCGACTGGGCCTAAGGCCCGGCCGCGCCAGGCCACCGCCGTAGCCTCCTTCGCGCGCGCGCGCCGCCGCCACCGCCACTCGGACCGGAGTCCGAGTTGGACTCCGCCTCCGCCGCGCCTTGCCCCCTCCTCCAAGTCGCTGCCCCACCCCCTTTATATACGCCGCCCCCCCCCCCCCAACACCACACCACCACCCCCCCCGCCCGCGCCACGCCAAGCAGGCCGCCGCCGCCAAGCCACCGTCGCCGCTTGCCGTCGCCGCCGCCGAGCGCCGCTGCCCCGCAAGCCGCCGGCCGCCGCTGCCTCGCCTCGCCGGACCTCTCGCTGGAGGTAGCCGCCGCGCCCCGCCGCCGGTTTTTTTTATAAAGACTGTTCAGGTTTTTTTAGAAACCCTAGATCCGTTTTTTTGGATTCGCCGGTTTTTCTCTCGGTTCTTCTAGTTAGCGGACGTTCGTCCGAACGCTCGTTTTAACAAACGGTTCCTCGCCCGTTAGTTACAACTAACGAACGCTCGTTCGTTAGTCTGTTCGTGAGTTTCTTTTATCGGATTTATTCCGCGATTTTCTCTGATCGCGATTTCTGATCTGATCTTAGATTCTGTTTATCTTTTCGCTCGTTTATCAGAATCAGGCGATTCAAGCGCCTGGAGTTTCGTCTCGAAACCCTCTTTCCGGTTAATCAACTCAAACAAGTTTTTGCTACTGTAAAATTTGACCTAGTTTCATATTAGTAAACGAAGCTTCTTTCTTTCGCCGTTTGATTTTCGTTGCTTCGTTTGATTTGATTCTTTTTGCGTACCGGAGTTCTTAAATTGAACTTTCTGGTCAACCTCTCTTATTTGAGTTTTGCTTGTGCATCGTTGTTTGTTACTTATGTATGTTATTGTTTGCTTGCGATAGAATTCTCGGAGTGCGAAGCGTGTTACTACGACTCTCTAGGATTCGCGGATCGTCAGCAAGGCAAGTAACACTTTGATCATATCCCATTATTACCCAGTTTTTATGCATTAGTTCCAATCCTCAAATATTGCATGATTAGGATGTCAATTACTTGTGGTTTGGGAAGTAGTTGCTGAGGTAGAACCTATTGCCCTGTTATATTCAAACCCTTGGGAGTCACTTCTACGTATTGCTTATATTGCTATGCTATGCTCGTAGACGTGGTTTGGGTTTGAGTGAAATTCATGTCAGATGTGAGATTGTTAATTAATGGTTCAACTTAAGGTGGTAACTTAATCAAACAACTGGGTGGACTGAGGCACCTGGGGAACCCAGTGTTGTCTGTATTTTTTTTTGGAAATCCCGGGGTACCCGTGTGATCTTCCTATGGACCGCCACCCAGGCTCAAAGGGAACTGAGATGATTCATGCTAGAAACTTCTGTGTGCAGCCACAAGCTATTATGGGCTCTAGCATAGTTGAGTAAGTTACGTGAAGCTCTTGAAGATGTAGATCAGCAGGTAGTGGGTTTGGTAGGTTTGGTATGGTCTACCCGGAGTAGAGAGTTAACGTTTCTGAAAGACTGTGTCTCGGTCATCCGTTTCTCAAACACCATGTAGTGCGAGAAATCTAACGGAGGCGATCGAGTCTTGTGGGGAAAAGTGCGCAAACCTCTGCAGAGTGTACAATCTAATCATGGTTAGCCGTGTCCCCGGTTATGGACAATTCTTGAGTATCTAGTACTTGGGTTATCACATGTATCTCACCATGTTTAATTAATACTGTTGGGTTGTTAATCACTTTAATTGGGATTGAGCTGGGGGTACCTTCTCAATGATGTTTCAACCACCATGATAGTTAAATTAAAATCTATTCCTTTGTTGTAGGGAAAAATTGGCTTTTCGCAAAACTATAACCATAGAGCTTTCCACCAGCCATATATGCATATAGTGATAGCATTATTTTGTTCTTGATCTACTGTGTTACTTTGCCAGCATATTCCATGTGCTGACCCGTTTTCGGGCTGCAACGTATTATGTTGCAGACTTTTCAGACGAGGAGTAAGGTTCGTTAGGTCGTTGCTGTGCAGCTCAGCTATGCCGTTGGAGTTGATGGACTCACCTTATCTTCCAAGACTTCCGATGTTATCGTATTAGATGGCCTTAAGCCATATTCTTGTAATAAGTTCTCTTTGGAGACATTCGATGTAATAAGTGTGTGATTGCTACTCTGTTATAAATCCTTCGAGTACTGTGTGTGTCAGCATTACCGATCCAGGGATGACACTGAAGCACAGAGACTTGACCATCTGAGGTCGGGTCGCTACAGTAGTGTTCCCACTATACCTTCTATAATTTCAAGCGTAATATGGGGATCGATTTCAATAAAATTGCCTTTGGCAACACAATCCAAGAGTTGTCTATGAGACATATTTAATCCAACATCAAAATTGCGAAGCAAAATTCTCAGGTTTATTTCAGAGGTACAATTACGATAAGACTCCATTATTCTCAACCAGGCATCTTTTAATTTTTCTCCTAGCCTTTGTTTGAAGTGAAAGATTTCAAACTCAGGGGACAATGGAGAAGATAAGGGACTAGCCATAACGACAAGCAAACGAACTAACGCACAAGCAAACAAAAAGCAAGCGGGCAAAAAGAGACAAATAGAGAAAGAGAGGGAGGATAGAGAGAGAGGGCGAATAAAACGGCAAGGGTGAAGTGGGGGAGAGGAAAACGAGAGGCAAATGGCAAATAATGTAATGCGGGAGATAAGGGTATGTGATGGGTACTTGGTATGTTGACTTTTGCGTAGACCTCCCCGGCAACGGCGCTAGAAATCCTTCTTGCTACCTCTTGAGCACTGCGTTGGTTTTCCCCGAAGAGGAAGGGATGATGCAGAAAAGTAGCGTAAGTATTTCCCTCAGTTTTTGAGAACCAAGGTATCAATCCAGTAGGAGGCTACGCGGGAGTCCCTCGTACCTGCACAAAATAAATAAATCCTCGCAACCAACGCGAATAGGGGTTGTCAATCCCTACACGGCCACTTACGAGAGTGAGATCTGATAGATATGATAAGATAATATTTTTGGTATTTTTGTGATAAAGATGCAAAGTAAAATAAAGACAAAGTAAAAAGCAAAGGAAATAACTAAGTAGTAGGATATTGATATGATAAAGATAGACCCGGGGGGCATAGGTTTCACTAGTGGCTTCTCTCGAGAGCATAAGTATTCTACGGTGGGTGAACAAATTACTGTTGAGCAATTGACAGAATTGAGCATAGTTATGAGAATATGTAGGTATGATCATGTATATAGGCATCACGTCCGAGACAAGTAGACCGACTCCTGCCTGCATCTACTACTATTACTCCACTTATCGACCGCTATCCAGCATGCATCTAGAGTATTAAGTTAAAAACAGAGTAACGCCTTAAGCAAGATGACATGATGTAGAGGGATAAACTCATGCAATATGATGAAAACCCCATCTTGTTATCCTCGATGGCAACAATACAATACGTGCCTTGCTGCCCCTACTGTCACTGGGAAAGGACACCACAAGATTGAACCCAAAGCTAAGCACTTCTCCCATTGCAAGAAAGATCAATCTAGTAGGCCAAACCAAACTGATAATTCGAAGAGACTTGCAAAGATAACCAATCATACATAAAAGAATTCAGAGAAGATTCAAATATTATTCATAGATAGACTTGATCATAGACCCACAATTCATCGTTCTCAACAAACACACTGCAAAAAGAAGATTACATTGGATAGTTCTCCACAAGAGAGGAGGAGAACATTGTATTGAGATCCAAAAAGAGAGAAGAAGACCCGTAGGTCTGAGCTAAACTACTCACACTTCATCGGAGGGGCTATGGTGTTGATGTAGAAGCCCTCTGTGATCGATGCCCCCTCCGGCGGAGCTCCGGAACAGGCCCCAAGATGGGATCTTGTGGATACAGAAAGCTGCGGTGGTGGAATTAGGTTTTTGGCTCCGTCTCTGATCGTCTGGGTGTACGTAGGTATATATAGGAGGAAGGAGTACGTCAGTGGAGCAAAAGGGGCCCCACGAGGGTGGAGGGCGCGCCTGGGGGGGTAGGCGCGCCCCCTACCTCGTGGCCACCTCTTTTGTGTCTTGACGTAGGGTCCAAGTCTCCTGGGTCTTGTTCGTTGAGAAAATCACGTTCCCAAAGGTTTCATTCCGTTTGGACTCCGTTTGATATTCCTTTTCTTCGAAACCCTAAAACAGGCAAAAAACAACAATTCCGGGTTGGGCCTCCGGTTAATAGGTTAGTCCCAAAAATAATATAAAAGTGGATAATAAAGCCCAATAATGTCCAAAACAGTAGATAATATAGCATGGAGCAATCAAAAATTATAGAAACGTTGGAGACGTATCATCCGGCCCACAGTGTATCCCTTGAGTCCTTCGAAGTTGCCCTCTAAGAACTCGAAACCATCGTGCAATAGCCCCACGGTGGGCGCCAACTGTCGTGGTATTGTCACGGCAGATGTCCTAGTGAAAGGACTTAGTCGTGGAGCCATCGCGACGGGTTAGCTTAAAGGGATTAAACCGGACAAAGGACGCAAGGAATTATACTAGTTCGTCCCCTTACGACGAAGGTAAAAGCCTACTCTAGTTGTGATGGAATTGCTAGGGTTTCGATGACCAGGGAGCGAATCTGCTTTGCCTGGCTCTCGAGTTGTTGTTCTCTGTCCCTAAACCGCCGTCGGGTCATCCCTTTATGTACACAGGTTGACGCCCACCGGTTTACAGAATCCTGGCCGGCTCATAAACGTGTCCGGCCTGGTTTCTACCCTTTCCTATCTTACAATACAAGTTACATGCTATATTACGGTTTATGTCTATGGGCCCTAAACTGCCTTTGGGCCATGGGCCTCCGTGCTAGCTCTCCTTCGTAAAGCGCCATACTCCTTGTCTTCATGGGCTTCAAACATAAATAACTCATTACAGGCATAACACGGCCCCTCCTGGCCGGTTTATACTCAGTAGTAATATTCCCAACAACCTTGGATGCGCTCGGCGCAGAGTAGTCAACGTGGTCAACGAATGACATCCATCGGAAGTAGACTGTGCGTAGAGAGGCTGACAACCGGGTCCATGGCCGCACATAAGGAAATGCCTCCTTATTACGCGCAAAATAATGATTCCTCCACCTGACAGCTGGGACCCACCAGAAGAGCCTTTGCATTTCACGGAAAAAATGTTCCCCCTGCTGACAGGTCGGACCCACCAGCTATATCTTCGCACGCAAGGAAGTGCCTCCTTATTACGCACAAAAAATGAATACCCCCTGCTAGCTAGGACCCACCATAGTGGGAGGCTGACTTGTGGGACTACTAAGTTGACGGGGACGAAGGGTTTTGTCAACTTAGTCAATATGAATGATTCTAACTCCAGTGACCGTACGATGTCCATCCAACGGTGGTAGTGCTTCTTCAACCTCTGGTCTTGTTGCTCCAGCCGCCCAAACTAGCGCCGGTCGTGCCGCGTGCTCCTGCTTCTCGTGGCCGGCTATGATGCCGCGGAGGCCTCACCGCCCCTACTACTCCCACCGTTGGCCAGGCCCTGCGGTGATGACAGCCTCACACTGCAGCCGAACCAGTGAACCCTCGTACTCCTCTCCGCGTGGGCATCCACTGTCGCGTCTTCCCCTTCCTAGGCCTCGCCGTCGTCCATCGCCCTGGTGCTCTTGCCGCGGCGTGGTCAACATGGTCAAGGAACGACTTCCATCGGAAGAGTACTGTACGTGGAGAGGCTGATAGCTAGGTCCACGGCCATAGCAAGGAAGTGCCTCCTTATTTCGCGGAAAATAATGATTCCTCCACCTGATAGCAGGGACCCACCGGACGGGCCACCGTATTTCACAAAAAAAATGTTTCACCCTGACTGCTGGGACCCAACAGCTACATCTTCGCATCCAAGGAAGTGCCTGACAGTCGGGACCCACCTGGTCGAAGCGTACGTAGCGATGTCATTCTGGTCGCGAACGTGTACGTACATACTGGTCGATGTAGAGGCGCGCACGTGTGGTAGTAGAGGTGCGCACGTCTGGTAGTAGAGGCACGCACGTAGCATCTACACGTACGTACATCGGCCATGTTGCAACAAAGTAAATAGGGCCACATACGTACATACGGGCGGGGTCTCGAATGCCTACTCGCGCATACGTACGGCCAGGGCTCGTGTACATCGCTGTGGCTGGGTCAGAACAGAGAAACTGCGTCGTCGTCATGTTCATGGGGAGCCAACAGAATGCGTCGTGTTCATCGGGAGGCAACAGAACGCGTGTTGTTCATCAGGAGCCAACTGGCTTGGATGGAATAGGCGATGGAAACGAGGCCTGGCATACCGCAGAACGGAGGAAACGGCCTTGTGTTCGACCGTCCACAGTGGAAATGGGATCCTGTACATCGGGAGGGGTTTGGCATACCGCAAAACGGACGAAACGGACCTCCTACAGTCGAAACGGGGTCCTGTTGATCGGGAGGGGTGTAGCGTACCGTAAAACGGAGGAAACAGACTTGTGTTGGAGCACTACGGTCGAAACGGGGGTCCTATTCATCGGGAGGGGTGTGGCGTACCGTAAAACGGGACTCCACGGGATATTGTTCATCTTCATCGTCGACTGCCTCCACGGGCTACTGTTCATCCACCGTCGACCTCCTCCAGCCTCCAACTATGACTGTTCATCCACGGGCTCATGTTCATCCAGCCTCCACTGCGCGCTCCTCCACCAGCTACTGTTCAACAATCCCTCTCCACGGGATCCTGTTCAACCACCCCTCCATGGGCTACTATTCATCCATCCCTCCACCGGCCACTGTTCAACCAGCCCTCCACATGGTCCTGTTCATCCACCGGCTCGATCGATCAGGGTACTGTTCATCCAGCGGCAACGGCCTCTACTACCACGGGGCCCTGTTCATCCAACCCCCACCGAGAATTGTTCATCCAAACCCCCCAACAATGCTCACTGTTAATCAAGGGAAGGAGGCAGCAGTGTTCGATCGGCTTCAGTTAGCAGCAGTAGCGAAGGAATCACTCGGGTTCAGTTAACAGCAAGGGATCGATCGATCGCTCGGGTTCAGTAACGCGTAGCCTGCAGTGCAATCACTGGGGTTCAGTTAGAGCCCAACGCCTTGCTCGGGTTCAGTTAGAGTGCAATGCCTCGCACACACGCGCATACGTACGAGAGAAATGCGCATCGCTCGGCCCCCGACCACCCACCGTAACCAGGAACTCCCTCGATATTTTCCTCGCCCTCGCTTCTACCATGAGTTTCTCCATCATGGACGGCCCAAAGAATGTCATGCAGCTGCGTCTCCGGCCCGCCCAGGACAAAAAGCCCATTTTCTGTCATGATTTTTTGTCATAGAAGTAGGAGCCCACCACATCTATGATGATACCAGGTTTTGTCACAATTATCATCATAGAAGTGTCATAAGTATGACAAGAAAAAAATTCGTTCAACCCAAAATGTCATGGATGTGTCTTTTTTTAGCGTAGATTATGTGTTGACTTCTCTGATCAAGAGATATCTGATGCCCTTTTTTAGATTGCTCCTCTGATGGCACCGGGCCCTGATGGCTTTCTGGCACATTTCTTCCAGAGAAATTAGGCAACTATGAAGGAAACTATAATTGCTACAGTAAAGGAGTTTTTTCACAATTGTAGCATGCCCCCACATAACAATGATACTATTATTGTTATGATACCGAAGGTGGATAACCCGGTGAAGATTACTGACTTTCGACCAATTAGTTTATGTAATGTTGTTTAAAAAGTTGTGTCGAAGTGCTTGGTGAATCGTTTGAGACCCGCTTTGGAGGATATAATCTCTCCGGCCCAGAGTGCTTTCATTCCTGGGCGGAGGATCACTAATAATGCCTTTGTTGCTTTTGAATGTATTCACCACATAAAACAGGAAAAGGACCCTGCAAAGAGTTTTTGTGCTTACAAAGTAGATCTATCTAAGGCTTATGATATAGTGGATTGGAATTACCTAAAGCAGGTGATTGATACGTCTCCAACGTATCTATAATTTTTGATTGCTCCATGCAATATTATCTACTGTTTTGGACATTATTGGGCTTTATTATCCACTTTTATATTATTTTTGGGACTAACCTATTAACCGGAGGCCCAGCCCAGAATTGTTGTTTTTTGCCTGTTTTAGGGTTTCGAAGAAAAGGAATATCAAACGGAGTCCAAACGGAATGAAACCTTTGGGAACCTGATTTTCTCAACGAACAAGACCCAGGAGACTTGGACCCTACGTCAAGAAAGAAAAGAGGATGCCACGAGGTAGGGGGCGCGCCTACCCCCACCAGGCGCGCCCTCCACCCTCGTGGGCCCCCTGTTGCTCCACCGACGTACTCCTTCCTCCTATATATACCTACGTACCCCCAAACGATCAGATACGGAGCCAAAACCCTAATTCCACCATCGTAACTTTCTGTATCCACGAGATCCAATCTTGGGGCCTGTTTCGGAGCTCCGCCGGAGGGGGCATCGATCACGGAGGGCTTCTACATCAACACCATAGCCTCTCCGATGAAGTGTGAGTAGTTTACCTCAGACCTGCGGGTCCATAGTTAGTATCTAGATGGCTTCTTCTCTCCTTTTGGATCTCAATACAATGTTATCCCCCTCTCTTGTGGAGAACTATTCGATGTAATCTTGTTTTTGCGGTGTGTTTGTTGAGATCGATGAATTGTGGGTTTATGATCAAGTCTATCTATGAATAATATTTGAATCTTCTCTGAATTCTTTTATGTATGATTGGTTATCTTTGCAAGTCTCTTTGAATTATCAGTTTGGTTTGGCCTACTAGATTGATCTTTCTTGCAATGGGAGAAGTGCTTAGCTTTGTGTTCAATCTTGCGGTGTCCTTTCCCAGTGACAGTAGGGGCAGCAAGGCACGTATTGTATTGTTGCCATCGAGCATAACAAGATGGGGTTTTCTTCATATTGCATGAGTCTATCCCTCTACATCATGTCATCTTGCTTAAGGTGTTACTCTGTTTTTAACTTAATACTCTAGATGCATGCTGGATAGAGATCGATGAGTGAAGTAATAGTAGTAGATGCAGGCAGGAGTCGGTCTACTTGTCTCGAACGTGATGCCTATATACATGATCATACCTAGATATTCTCATAACTATGCTCAATTCTGTCAATTGCTCAACAGTAATTTGTTCACCCACCGTAGAATACTTATGCTCTCGAGAGAAGCCACTAGTGAAACCTATGGCCCCGGGTCTATCTTTATCATATTGATCTCCTACTACTTAGTTATTTCCTTTGCTATTTACTTTGCCTTTATTTTACTTTGCATCTTTATCATAAAAATACCAAAAATAGTATCTTATCATATCTATCAGATCTCACTCTCGTAAGTGGCCTTATAGGGATTGACAACCCCTATTTGTGTTGGTTGCGAGGATTTATTTGTTTTGTGTAGGTACGAGGGACTCACGCGTCGCCTACTACTGCATTGATACCTTGGTTCTCAAAAACTGAGGGAAATACTTACGCTACTTTGCTGCATCATCCCTTCCTCTTCGGGGAAAACCAACACCGTGCTCAAGAGGTAGCAAGAAGGATTTCTGGCGCCGTTGCCGGGGAGGTCTACGCAAAAGTCAACATACCAAGTACCCATCACATACCCTTATCTCCCGCATTACATTATTTGCCATTTTCCTCTCGTTTTCCTCTCCCCCACTTCACCCTTGTTGTTTTATTCGCCCTCTCTCTCTCTATCCTCCCTCTCTTTCTCTATTTGCCTCTTTTTACCCGCTTGCTTTCTGTTTGCTTGTGTGTTAGTTTGCTTGCTTGTCACGATGGCTCAAGATAATACTAAATTGTGTGACTTCACCAATACCAACAACAATGATTTTATTAGCACTCTGATTGCTCCTCTTACCGATGCTGACTCTTGTGAAATTAATACTGCTTTGCTGAATCTTGTCATGAAAGATCCGTTTTCTGGCCTTCCTAGTGAAGATGCCGCTACCCATCTAAATAGCTTCATTGATTTGTGTGATATGCAAAAGAAGAAAGATGTGGATAATGATATTGTTAAATTGAATCTATTTCCTTTTTTGCTTAGAGATCGTGCTAAAGCTTGGTTTTCGTATTTGCCTAAAAATAGTATTGATTCATGGAACAAGTGCAAAGATGCTTTTATCTCTAAGTATTTTCCTCCAACTAAGATCATCTCTCTTAGAAACGATATTATGAATTTTAAGAAACTTGATCATGAACATGTTGCACAAGCTTGGGAGAGAATGAAATTAATGATACGTAATTGCCCTACTCATGGTTTAAATTTATGGATGATTGTTCAAAAAAATTATGCCGGATTGAATTTTGCTTCTAGAAATCTTTTAGATTCGGCCGCGGGAGGCACTTTTATGGAAATCACTTTATGAGAAGCTACTAAACTCCTAGATAATATTATGGTTAATTATTCTCAATGGCATACTCAAAGATCTACTAATAAAAAGGTGCATGTGATAGAAGAAATTAATGTTTTGAGTGGAAAGATGGATGAACTTATGAAATTATTTGCTAATAAGACTGTTTCTTCTGATCCTAATGATATGCCCTTGTTTACTTTGATTGAGAATAATAATGAATCTATGGATGTGAATTTTGTTGGTAGGAACAATTTTGGTAACAACGCGTATAGAGGAAATTTTAATCCTAGGCCTTATCCTAGTAATCCCTCTAATAATTATGGTAATTCCTACAAAAATTCTTATGGAAATTATAACAAGATTCCCTCTGATTTTGAATCTAATATTAAAGAATTTATTAGTTCGCAAAAGAATTTTAATGCTATGATTGAAGAAAAATTGCTTAAGATTGATGATTTGGCTAGGAACGTTGATAGAATTTCTCTTGATGTTGATTCTTTGAAACATAGATCTATTCCACCTAAGCATGATATCAATGAGTCTCTCAAATCCATGAGAATTTCCATTGATGAGTGCAAACAAAGAACCGATAGGATGCGTGCTAAGAAAGATGCCTTTATAAGAGCGTGTTCTTTGATACTTCTCCAACGTATCTATAATTTTTGATTGCTCCATGCTATATTATCTACTGTTTTGGATGTTTATGGGCTTTATTATACACTTTTATATCATTTTGGGACTAACCTATTAACCCAGAGCCCACTGCCAGTTTCTGTTTTTACCTTGTTTTAGGGTTTCGAAGAAAAGGAAAATCAAACGGAGTCCAATTGACCTGAAACTTCACGGAACTCATGTTTGGAAGGAAAGAAGCCCAGAAGACTTCAAGTGCACGTAAGGGAAGCTTCGAGGAGGCCACGAGGTAGGGGGGCGAGCCCACCCCCCTAGGGCGCGCCCTCCACCCTCGTGGGCCCCTCGTGGCCCCCCTGACGTACTTCTTCCGCCTATATATCTCCATATACCCTAAAAACATCGGGGAGCACAATAGATCGGGAGTTCCGCCGCCAGAAGCCTCCGTAGCCACCGAAAGCCAATCTAGACCCGTTCCGGCACCCTGCCGAAGGGGGAAATCCCTCTTCGATGGCCATCTTCATCATCCCGGTGCTCTCCATGACGAGGAGGGAGTAGTTCTCCCTCGGGGCTGAGGGTATGTACCAGTAGCTATGTGTTTGATCTCTCTCTCTCTCTCTCTCTCTCGTGTTCTTGAGGTGATATGATCTTGATGTATCGCGATCTTTGCTATTATAGTTGGATCTTATGATGTTTTCTTCCCCCTCTACTCTCTTGTAATGGATTGAGTTTCCCCTTTGAAGTTATCTTATCGGATTGAGTCTTTAAAGATTTGAGAACACTTGATGTATGTCTTGTCGTGTGTATCTGTGGTGACAATGGGATATCACGTGATTCACTTGATGTATGTTTTGGTGATCAACTTGCGGGTTCCGCCCATGAACCTATGCATAGGGGTTGGCACACATTTTCGTCGTGATTCTCCGGTAGAATCTTTGGGGCACTCTTTGAGGTTCTATGTGTTGGTTGAATAGATGAATCTGAGATTGTGTGATGCATATTGTATAATCATACCCACGGAAACTTGAGGTGACATTGGAGTATCTAGGTGACATTAGGGTTTTGGTTGATTTGTGTCTTAAGGTGTTATTCTAGTACGAACTCTAGGGCTGTTTGTGACACTTATAGGAATAGCCCAATGGATTGATTGGAAAGAATAACTTTGAGGTGGTTTCGTACCCTACCATAATCTCTTCGTTTGTTCTCCGCTATTAGTGACTTTAGAGTGACTCTTTGTTGCATGTTGAGGGATAGTTATATGATCCAATTATGTTATTATTGTTGAGGGAACTTGCACTAGCGAAAGTATGAACCCTAGGCCTTGTTTCAACGCATTGCAATACCGTTTACGCTCACTTTTACCATTAGTTACCTTGCTGTTTTTATATTTTAAGATTACAAAAACTATTATCTACCATCCATATACCACTTGTATCACCATCTCTTCGCCGAACTAGTGCACCTATACAATTTACCATTGTATTGGGTGTGTTGGGGACACAAGAGACTCTTTGTTATTTGGTTGCAGGGTTGCTTGAGAGAGACCATCTTCATCCTATGCCTCCTACGGATTGATAAACCTTAGGTCATCCACTTGAGGGAAATTTGCTACTGTCCTGCAAACCTCTACACTTGGAGGCCCAACAACGTCTACAAGAAGAAGGTTGTGTAGTAGACATCAAGCTCTTTTCTGGCGCCGTTGCCGGGGAGGTGAGTGCTTGAAGGTATATCTTTAGATCTTGCAATCGAGTCTTTTAGTTTCTTGTTTTATCCCTAGTTTAGTTTATAAAAGAAAACTATAAAAAAATGGAATTGAGTTTGTCTCATACGCTTCACCTTTTTAATATCTTTCGTGAGTATGATGGAAAGGATAATTGTGCTCAAGTGCTAGAAGAAGAAATCTATAAAATGTTTGGCACTAAATATTTGAATGATGAGCATGATTGCAATGTTGTTAGTATGATTTCCTTGAATATCCATGATGCTAATTATATGCAAAGCCACAAGCTTGGGGAAGCTATGTTTGATAAAGATGATATTTTTTGTCCCCCAAGTTTTGATGAGCAAATTTATTATGACGAAAGCATGCCCCCTATCTATGATGATTATTGTGATGACACGTATGCTTTAAAGAATAATGATAACCATGAAAATTGTCATGTTGATCTTAATTTTCAATCACATGGTAGTTATTTCGTTGAGTTTGCTCCCACTATTATTCATGAGAAGAATTTTTCTTGTGTGGAGAGTAGTAAAATTTCTATGCGTGTAGCTCATGAAAAGAATGCTTTAGGTGCTGGTTATATTGTTGAATTCATTCATGATGCTACTGAAAATTATTATGAGGGAGGAATATATGCTTGTAGGAATTGCAATAATATCAAGTTTCCTCTCTATGTGCTTAAAATCTTGATGTTATGCTTGTTTTGCTTTCCTATGCAAGTTGATTCTTGTTACCACAAGTTGTTTGTTCACAAAATACCTATGTATAGGAAGTGGGTTAGACTTAAATGTGTTAGTCATATTCTCCATGATGCTCTCTTTATGTTTCAATTCTTATCCTTTATGTGAGCATCATTGAAATCATCGTGCCTAGCTAGGGGCGTTAAACGATAGCGCTTGTTGGGAGGCAACCCAATTTTATTTTTGTTCCTTGCTTTTTGCTCCTATTTAGTAATAAATAATTCATCTAGCCTCTGTTTAGATGTGTTTTTATGTTTTAATTAGTGTTTGTACCAAGTAGAACCTTTGGGAAGACTTGGGGAAAGTCTTGTTGATCTTGCTGTAAAAAACAGAAACTTTAGCGCTCATGAGAATTGCTGCCATTTTTTATTGGAGAGTGATATTGAGCTAATTATTTTGTGCAAATGATTAATAGATAAATTCCACAGGTCCAGAAATTTATTTTAGAATTTTTGGGGTTCCAGAAGTTTGCGTTAGTTACAGATTACTACAGACTGTTCTGCTTTTGACAGATTTTGTTTTTCGTGTGTTGTTTGCTTATTTTAATGAGTCTATGGCTAGTAAAATAGTTTATAAACCATAGAGAAGTTGGAATACAGTAGGTTTAACACCAATATAAATAAAGAATGAGTTCATTACAGTACCTTGAAGTGGTGTTTTGTTTTCTTTCACTAACGGAGCTCACGAGTTTTCTACTTTAAGTTTTGTGTTGTGAAGTTTTCAAGTTTTGGGTAAAGATTCGATGGATTATGGAATAAGGAGTGGCAAGAAACTAATATTGGGGATGCCCAAGGCACCCCAAGGTAATATTCAAGGACAACCAAAAGCCTAAGCTTGGGGATGCCCCGGAAGGCATCCCCTCTTTCGTCTTCGTTCATCGGTAACTTTACTTGGAGCTATTATTTACCACATGATATGTGTTTTGCTTGGAGCGTCAATTTATTTTGTTAGAATTTGCTTGCTTTTATTTAGAACAATGTTTTTCATCTTTTATTTCAATAAAAGTGGTATTGATAGCCTTTACTATGCCTATTTTAGAAGTCCACATGTTGCTGTTTTTACCGCTGTTGCAATAATTCCCTAGAGAAGTCAGAATGTGATAAAATGTTGAAACCTTTTGCATATTAAGCTCTGATAAATTTACTACAGTGGGAATTTTCTTTCATAATTTTTGGAGATAGGGAAGTATGGATGTTGCTGCATTCTTTACAGACTGTCCTGTTTAGGCAGATTGCTATTATTTTTGCATTGTTTGCATATGTTTGCTTCTTTAATGATTCTATTTGAGGATAGGACTATTAAATATGTAGAGGCATTTAGTATGCAATGTTGAATAATAATTTTAATGATTTGCTACATTAGAGTATGATAAGGTTTTGGCAATGGTTTATACTAACTTATATCACGAGTCCTTGTTGAGTTTTGTGTGGATGAAGCTTTTGAGATTTTGGGAGACCGTGATATGAGAGGAATTAAGGAGACACAAAAGCTCAAGCTTGGGGATTCCCAAGGCATCCCAAGATAATATTTCAAGAAGTCTCAAGCATCTAAGCTTGGGGATGCCCCGGTTGGCATCCCACCTTTCTTCTTCAACAACTATCGGTTAGTTTCGGTTGATCCTAAGTTTTTGCCTCTTCACATGATGTCGGCCATTCTTAGAATGTCATTTTATTTTGCTTTGCTTTCTTCTTGAATAAAATACCAAGATCTCAAATTATTAAATGTTAGATAGTCTTCACATAGTTGCATAATTATTCGACTACTCATTGATCTTCACTTATATCTTCCGGAGTAGTTTGATGTTGCTCTAGTGCTTCACTTATATCCTTCTAGAGCACGGTGGTAGTTTTATTTTGAAGAAATATATGAACTCTCATTCTTCACTTAGATTATTTTGAGAGTCTTAATAGCATGGTAATTTGCTTAAAATCCTAATATGCTTGGTATGCAAGATTAATAATAAAACTTTCTTATGAGTGTGTTGAATACTAAGAGAAGTTTGATGCTTGATGATTGTTTTGAGACATGGAGGTAATAATATCAAAGTTTGCTAGTTGAGTAGTTGTGAATTTGAGGAATACTTGTGTTGAAGTTTGCAAGTCCCGTAGCATGCACGTATGGTAAATTTTGTGTAACAAATTTGAAACATGAGGTGTTATTTGATTGTCTTCCTTATGAGTGGCGGTCATGGACGAGTGATGGTCTTTTCCAACCAATCTATCCCCCTAGGAGCATGCGCGTAGTGCCGAGGTTTTTGATGACTTGTAGATTTTTGCAATAAGTATGTGAGTTCTTTATGACTAATGTTGAGTCCATGGATTATACGCACTCTCACCCTTCCATCCTTGCTAGCCTCTTCGGTACCGTGCATTGCCCTTTCTCACATTGAGAGTTGGCGCAAACTTCGCCGGTGCATCCAAACCCCGTGATATGATACGCTCTATCACACATAAACCTCCTTATATATTCCTCAAAACAGCCACCATACCTACCTATTATGGCATTTCCATAGCCATTCCGAGATATATTGCCATGCAACTTTCCACCGTTCCGTTTATTATGACACACATCATCATTGTCATATTGCTTTGCATGATCATGTAGTTGACATCGTATTGTGGCAAAGCCACCGTTCATAATTCTTTCATACATGTCACTCATGAGTCATTGCACATCCCAGTACACCGCCGGAGGCCTTCATATAGAGTCATACTTTGTTCTAGTATCGAGTTGTAATCATTGAGTTGTAAATAAATAGAAGTGTGATGATCATCATTTTCTAGAGCATTGTCCCAAGTGAGGAATAAAAAAATAAAAAAAGAGAAAGGCCATAAAAAAGAGAAGGCCCAAAAAAATAGAAAGGCCATAAAAAAGAGAAGGCCCAAAAATATGAGAGAAAAAGAGAGAAGGGACAATGCTACTATCCTTTGCCACACTTGTGCTTCAAAGTAGCACCATAATCTTCATGATAGAGAGTCTCTTGTTTTGTCACTTTCATATACTAGTGGGAATTTTTCATTATAGAACTTGGCTTGTATATTCCAACAATGGGCCTCCTCAAGTGCCCTAGGTCTTCGTGAGCAAGCAAGTTGGATGCACACCCACTTAGTTTCTTTTGTTGAGCTTTCATACATTTATAGCTCTAGTGCATCCGTTGCATGGCAATCTCTACTCTTTACATTAACATCAATCGGTGGGCATCTCCATAGCTCATTGATTAGCCTCGTTGATGTGATACTTTCTCCTTTTTGTCTTCTTCACATAACCCCCTCATTATTCTATTCCACCATAGTGCTATATCCTTGGCTCGCACTCATGTATTGCGTGAAAGTTTATAGGTTTGAGATTACTAAAGTATGAAACAATTACTTGGCTTGTCATCGGGGTTGTGCATGATGAGAGCATTCTTGTGTGACGAAAATGGAGCATGACTAAACTATATGATTTTGTAGGGATGAACTTTCTTTGGCCATGTTATTTTGAGAATACATAATTGCTTCGTTAGTATGCTTGAAGTATTATCATTTTAATGTCAATATGAACTTTTGTCTTGAATCTTTCGGATCTGAATATTCATGCCACAATTAAGAAGAATTACATTGAAATTATGCCAAGTAGCACTCCACATCAAAAATTCTGTTTTTATCATTTACCTACTCGAGGACGAGTAGGAATTAAGCTTGGGGATGCTGATACATCTCCAACGTATCTATAATTTTTGATTGCTCCATGCTATATTATCTACTGTTTTGGATGTTTATGGGCTTTATTATACACTTTTATATCATTTTTGGAACTAACCTATTAACCCAGAGCCCACTGCCAGTTTCTGTTTTTACCTTGTTTTAGGGTTTTGAAGAAAAGGAAAATCAAACGGAGTCCAATTGACCTAAAACTTCACGGAACTCATTTTTGGAAGGAAAGAAGCCCAGAAGACTTGAAGTGCACGTAAGGGAAGCTTCGAGGAGGCCACGAGGTAGGGGGGCGCGCCCACCCCCCTAGGGCGCCCCTCCACCCTCGTGGGCCCCTCGTGGTCCCCCTGACGTACTTCTTCCGCCTATATATCTCCATATACCCTAAAAACATCGGGGAGCACAATAGATCGGGAGTTCCGCCGCCAGAAGCCTCCGTAGCCACCGAAAGCCAAACTAGACCCGTTCGGGCACCCTGCCGGAGGGGGCAATCCCTCTCCGGTGGCCATCTTCATCATCCCGGTGCTCTCCATGACGAGGAGGGAGTAGTTCTCCCTCGGGGCTGAGGGTATGTACCAGTAGCTATGTGTTTGATCTCTCTCTCTCTCTCTCGTGTTCTTGAGGTGATACGATCTTGATGTATCGTGAGCTTTGCTATTATAGTTGGATCTTATGATGTTTTCTTCCCCCTCTACTCTCTTGTAATGGACTGAGTTTCCCCTTTGAAGTTATCTTATCGGATTGAGTCTTTAAAAATTTGAGAACACTTGATGTATGCCTTGCCGTGCGTATCTGTGGTGACAATGGGATATCACGTGATTCACTTGATGTATGTTTTGGTGATCAACTTGCTGTTGGAAATATGCCCTAGAGGCAATAATAAATTAGTTATTATTATATTTCCTTGTTCATGATAATCGTTTATTATCCATGCTATAATTGTATTGATAGGAAACTCAGATACATGTGTGGATACATAGACAACACCATGTCCCTAGTAAGCCTCTAGTTGACTAGCTTGTTGATCAATAGATGGTTACGGTTTCCTAACCATGGACATTGGATGTCGTTGATAACGGGATCACATCATTAGGAGAATAATGTGATGGACAAGACCCAATCCTAAGCCTAGCACAAAGATCGTATAGTTCATATGGCTATAGCTTTTCTAATGTCAAGTATCATTTCCTTAGACCATGAGATTGTGCAACTCCCGGATACCGTAGGAATGCTTTGGGTGTATCAAACGTCACAACGTAACTGGGTGACTATAAAGGTGCATTACAGGTATCTCCGAAAGTGTCTGTTGGGTTGGCACGAATCGAGACTGGGATTTGTCACTCCGTGTAAGCGGAGAGGTATCTCTGGGCCCACTCGGTAGGACATCATCATATGCGCAATGTGACCAAGGAGTTGATCACGGGATGATGTGTTACGGAACGAGTAAAGAGACTTGCCGGTAACGAGATTGAACAAGGTATAAGGATACCGACGATCGAATCTCGGGCAAGTAACATACCGATAGACAAAGGGAATTGTATACGGGATTGATTAAGTCCTTGACATCGTGGTTCATCCGATGAGATCATCGTGGAACATGTGGGAGCCATCATGGGTATCCAGATCCCGCTGTTGGTTATTGACCGGAGAACGTCTCGGTCATGTCTGCATGTCTCCCGAACCCGTAGGGTCTACACACTTAAGGTTCGATGACACTAGGGTTATAAAGGAAGTTTGTATGTGGTTACCGAATGTTGTTCGGAGTCCCGGATGAGAACCCAGACGTCACGAGGAGTTCCGGAATGGTCCGGAGGTAAAGAATTATATATAGGAAGTGCTATTTCGGCCATCGGGACAAGTTCGGGGTCAGGTATTGTACCGGGACCACCGGAAGGGTCCCGGGGGCCCACCGGGTGGGGCCACCTATCCCGGAGGGTCCCATGGGCTGAAGTGGGAAGGGATCCAGCCCAAAGTGGGCTGGGGCGCCACTTCCCTTATGGCCCATGCGCCTAGGGTGAAGGGGGAAACCCTAAGGAAGAGTCCCAAGGAGGGAAGGCACCTCCTAGGTGCCTTTGGGGGGAGGACTCCTCCCCTGGCCGCCGCCCCCCTGGAGATTGGATCTCCTAGGGGATGACGCACCCCCCCCTTGGGATTCCTATATATAGTGGGGTAGGAGGGCCTCTCAAACACACCTTTTGCCTTTGGTGCAGCCCCTCCCTCTCTCCCCGTTACGTCTCTCTCTCGTAGTATAGGCGAAGCCCTGCTACTGTGACGCCCTGCATCCACCACCACGCCGTCGTGCTGCTGAATCTTCATCAACCTCTCCCTCTCTCCTTGCTGGATCAAGGCGTGGGAGACGTCATCGGGCTGTACGTGTGTTGAACGCGGAGGTGCCGTCCGTTCGGCACTTGGTCATCGGTGATTTGAATCACGACGAGTACGACTCCATCAACCCCGTTCACTTGAACGCTTCCGCTTAGCGATCTACAAGGGTATGTAGATGCACTCTCCTTCCCCTCGTTGCTGGTCTCTCCATAGATAGATCTTGGTGACACGTAGGAAATTTTTGAATTTCTGCTACGTTCCCCAACAGTGGCATCATGAGCTAGGTCTATGCGTAGATTCTATGCATGAGTAGAACACAAAGTAGTTGTGGGCGTTGATTTTGTTCAATATGCTTGCCGTTACTAGTCTTATCTTGATTCGGCGGCATCGTGGGATGAAGCGGCCCGGACCAACCTTACACGTACTCTTACGTGAGACCGGTTCCACCGACAAACATGCACTAGTTGCATAAGGTGGCTGGCGGGTGTCTGTCTCTCCTACTTTAGTCGGATCGGATTCGATGAAAAGGGTCCTTATGAAGGGTAAATAGCAATTGGCATATCACGTTGTGGTCTTTGCGTAGGTAAGAAACGTTCTTGCTAGAAACCCATAGCAGCCACGTAAAACATGCAAACAACAATTAGAGGACGTCTAACTTGTTTTTGCAGGGTATGCTATGTGATGTGATATGGCCAAAAGGATGTGATGAATGATATATGTAATGTATGAGATTGATCATGTTCTTGTAATAGATGATCATGGAGCCCCAAGATGGAGATCAAAGGAGCTACATGATATTGGCCATATCATGTCACTATTTGATTGCATATGATGTTTATCATGTTATGCATCTTGTTTACTTAGTACGACGGTAGTAAATAAGATGATCCCTCATTAAAATTTCAAGAAGTGTTCTCCCCTAACTGTGCACCATTGCTACAGTTCGTCGCTTCGAAGCATCACGTGTTAATCGGGTGTGATAGATCCTTTCGTTCACATACAACGGGTGTAAGCAAGATTTACACATGCAAAAACACTTAGGGTTAACTTGACGAGCCTAGCATGTGAAGACATGGCCTCGGAACACAGAGACCGAAAGGTCGAACACGAGTCGTATGGAAGATACGATCAACATGAAGATGTTCACCGACGTTGACTAGTCCGTCTCACGTGTTAATCGGACATGGCCTAGTCGACTCGGATCGTGTAATACTTAGATGACTAGAGGGATGTCTAATCTAAGTGGGAGTTCATAAGATGAACTTAATTATCCTGAACATAGTCAAAAGGATTTTGCAAATTATGTCGTAGCTCGCGTTTCAGTTCTACTGTTTAGATATGTTCCTAGAGAAAAATTAGTTGAAAGTTGATAGTAGCAATTATGCGGACTAGGTCCGTAAACTAAGGATTGTCCTCATTGCTTCATAGAAGGCTGATGTCCTTAATGCACCGCTCAGTGTGCTGAACATCGAACGTTGTCTGTGGATGTTGCGAACATCTGACATACACGTTTTGATAACTACGTGATAGTTCAGTTAAACGGTTTAGAGTTGAGGCACCAAAGACGTTTTTTGAAACATCGCAAAACATATGAGATGTTTTGAGGGCTGAAATTGGGATTTCAAGCTCGTGCCCACGTCAAGAGGTATAAGACCTCCGACGATTTTCTTAGCCTACAAACTAGGGAGAAAAGCTCAATTGTTGAGCTTGTGCTCAGATTGTCTGAGTACAACAATCGCTTGAATCAAGTGGGAGTTGATCTTCCAGATGAGATAGTGATGTTTCTCCAAAGTCATTACCACCAAGCTGCTAGAGCTTCGTGATGAACTATAATATATCAGGGACATATATGATGATCCTTGAGATATTCGCGATGTTTGACACAAAAGTAGAAATCAAGAAGGAGCATCAATTGTTGATGGTTGGTGAAACCACTAGTTTCAAGAAGGGCAAGGGAACAAAGGGATACTTCATGAAAACGGCAATTCAGCTGCTGCTCTAGTGAAGAAACCCAAGGTTGAACCCAAACCCGAGACTAAGAGCTTCTGTAATAAGGGGAACAACCACTGGAGCAGAATTACCCTAGATACTTGGTAGATTAGAAGGCTGGCAAGGTCGATAGAAGTATATTGGATATACGTTGTGTTGATGTGTACTTTACTAGTACTCCTAGTAGCACCAGGGTATTAGATACCGGTTCGGTTGCTAAGTGTTAGTAACTCGAAATAAAAGCTACGGAATAAACGGAGACTAGCTAAAGGTGAGCTGACGATATGTGTTGGAAGTGTTCTCAATGTTGATATGATCAAGCATCGCACGCTCCCTCTATCATCGAGATTGGTGTTTGCGTTGAGCATAGACATGATAGGATTATGTCTATCGCAATACGGTTATTCATTTAAGGAGAATAATGGTTACTCTGTTTATTTGAATGATACCTTCAAATGGTCTTACACCTAAAATGAATGGTTTATTGAATCTCGATCATAGTGATACACATGTTCATGCCAAAAGATAGCAATGATAGTACCACCTACTTGTGGCACTGCCACGTAAGTCATATCGGTATAAAACGCATGAAGAAGCTCCATGTTGATGGATCTTTGGGCTCACTCATTTTTGAAAAGTTTGAGACATGCGAACCATGTCTATTGGTGTATATGCATGAAGAAACTCCATGCAAATGGACCGTTAGAACTCGCTTGATTTTGAATCACTTGAGACATGCAAATCATACCACATGGGCAAGATGACTGAAAGCCTCGGTTTCAGTAAAGTGGAACTAGAAAGCAACTTGTTGGAAGTAATACAATTTTTGATGTGTGCAGTCCAATGAGTGCTAAGGCATGTAGTGGATATCGTTATGTTCTTACTTCACAGATGATTTGAGTAGATGTTGAGTACATTTACTTGATGAATCACGAGTTTGAATTATTGAAAGGTTCAAGTAATTTCAGTGTGAAGTTGAAAGATCGTCGTGACAAGAGGATAAAAGATCTATGATATGATCATAGAGATGAATATCTGAATTACGAGTTTGGCACAGAGTTAAGACATTGTGGAAATTGTTTCACAACTAATACAGCCTGGAACACCATAGTGTGATGGTGAGTCCGAACATCATAACTGCACCCTATTGGATATGATGCATACCATGATGTTTCTTATCGAATTACCACGATAGTTTATGGGTTAGGCATTAGAGACAACCACATTCACTTTAAATAGGGCACCACGTAATTCCGATGATATGACACCGTATGAACTATGGTTTAGAGAAACCTAAGCTGTCATTTCTTAAAAGTTTGGGGCTGCGACGCTTATGTGAAAAAGTTTCAGGCTGATAAGCTCGAACCCAAAGCGGATAAATGCATCTTCATAGGACACCCAAAACAGTTGGGTATACTTCCTGTCTCAGATCCGAAAGCAATAAGGGATTGTTTCTAGAATAGGGTCCTTTCTCGAGGAAAAGTTTCTCTCGAAAGAATTGAGTGGGAGGATGGTGGAGACTTGATGAGGTTATTGAACCGTCTCTTCAACTAATGTGTGGCAGGGCACAGGAAGTTGTTCCTGTGGCACCTACACCAATTGAAGTGGAAGCTTATGATAGTGATCATGAAACTTCAGATCAAGTCACTACCAAACCTCGTAGGATGACAAGGATGCGTACTGCTTCAGAGTGGTACGTAATCCTGTCTTGGAAGTCATGTTGCTAGACAACAATGAACCTACGAGCTATGGAGAAGCGGTGGTGGGCCTGGATTCCGATAAATGGCTTAAGGCCATATAATCCGAGAGAGGATCCATGTATGAAAACAAAGTGTAGACTTTGGCAGAACAGCTCGATGGTCGTAAGGCTGTTGAGTGCAGATGGATTTTAAAAGGAAGACGGACAATGATGGTAAATGTCACCATTAAGAAAGCTCGACTTGTCGTTAAGATGTTTTCCGACAAGTTCAAGGAGTTGACTACGATGAGACTTTCTCACTCGTAGCGATGCTAAGAGTCTGTTGGAATTATATTAGCGATTACTGCATTATTTATGAAATCTTGCAGATAGGATGTCAAAACATTGTTTCCTCGACGATTTTCTTGAGGAAAGGTTGTATGTGATACAACCGGAAGGTTTTGTCAATCCTGAAAGATGCTAATAAGTATGCAAAGCTCCAGCAATCCTTCTAAGGACTGGAGTAAGCATCTCGGAGTTGGAATGTATGCTTTGATGAGATGATCAAAGATTTTGGGTGTATACAGAGTTTATGAGAAACTGGTATTTCCAAAGAAGTGAGTGGGAGCACTATAGAATTTCTGATGAGTATATGTTTTAACATATTGTTGATCAGAAATGACGTAGAATTTCTGGAAGGCATATAAGGTTATTTGGAAAGTGTTTTTCAATGGAAAGCCTGGATTAAGCTACTTGAACATTGAGCATCAAGATCTATAAGGATAGATCAAAACGCTTAATAGTACTTTCAAATGAGCACATGCCTTGACGTGATCTTGAAGGTGTTCAAGATGGATCAGTCAAAAAAGGAGTTCTTGCCTGAGTTGTAAGGTATGAAGTTAAGACTTAAAGCTCGACCACGGCAGAATAGACGAAGGTCGTCCCCTATGCTTAAGACGTAGGCTCTACAGTATGCTATGCTGTGTACCGCACCTGAAGTGTGCCTTGCCATGAGTCAGTCAAGGGGTACAAGAGTGATCCAAGAACGGATCACGGGACAGCGGTCAAAGTTATCCTTGGTAACTAGTGTACTAAGGAAGTTTCTCGGTTATGGAGGTGGTAAAAGAGTTCGTCGTAAAGGGTTACGTCGATGCAAGCTTAACACCTACCGGATAGCTCTGAGTAGAGATACCGGATGCATATAATGGAGCAACAATTTAGAATAGCTCCAAGTAGAATAGTTATTTGGAATAGCTCCAAATAGAGCGTGGTAGCTACATCTAGGAGATGACATAGAGATTTGTAAAGCACACACGGATCTGAAAGGTTCGGACCCGTTGACTAAAACCTCTCTCACAAGCAACATGATCAAACCTAAAACTCATTGAGTGTTAATCACATAGTGATGTGAACTAGACTACTGACTCTAGTAAACTCTTGGGTGTTAGACACATGGCGATGTGACCTGTGAGTGTTAATCACATGACGATGTGAACTAGATTATTGACTCTAGTGCAAGTGGGAGACTGTTGGAAATATGCCCTAGAGGCAATAATAAATTAGTTATTATTATATTTCCTTGTTCATGATAATCGTTTATTATCCATGCTATAATTGTATTGATAGGAAACTCAGATACATGTGTGGATACATAGACAACACCATGTCCCTAGTAAGCCTCTAGTTGACTAGCTCGTTGATCAATAGATGGTTACGGTTTCCTAACCATGGACATTGGATGTCGTTGATAACGGGATCACATCATTAGGAGAATAATGTGATGGACAAGACCCAATCCTAAGCCTAGCACAAAGATCGTATAGTTCATATGCTATAGCTTTTCTAATGTCAAGTATCATTTCCTTAGACCATGAGATTGTGCAACTCCCGGATACCGTAGGAATGCTTTGGGTGTATCAAACGTCACAACGTAACTGGGTGACTATAAAGGTGCATTACAGGTATCTCCGAAAGTGTCTGTTGGGTTGGCACGAATCGAGACTGGGATTTGTCACTCCGTGTAAGCGGAGAGGTATCTCTGGGCCCACTCGGTAGGACATCATCATATGCGCAAAGTGACCAAGGAGTTGATCACGGGATGATGTGTTACGGAACGAGTAAAGAGACTTGCCGGTAACGAGATTGAACAAGGTATAAGGATACCGACGATCGAATCTCGGGCAAGTAACATACCGATAGACAAAGGGAATTGTATACGGGATTGATTAAGTCCTTGACATCGTGGTTCATCCGATGAGATCATCGTGGAACATGTGGGAGCCATCATGGGTATCCAGATCCCGCTGTTGGTTATTGACAGGAGAACGTCTCGGTCATGTCTGCATGTCTCCCGAACCCGTAGGGTCTACACACTTAAGGTTCGGTGACGCTAGGGTTATGAAGATATGTGTATGCAGTAACCCGAATATTGTTCGGAGTCCCGGATGAGATCCCAGATGTCACGAGGAGTTCCGGAATGGTCCGGAGGTAAAGATTTATATATAGGAAGTCCTGTTTCGGCCATCGGGACAAGTTTCGGGGTCATCGGTATTGTACCGGGACCACCGGAAGGGTCCCGGGGGCCCACCGGGTGGGGCCACCTATCCCGGAGGGTCCCATGGGCTGAAGTGGGAAGGGATCCAGCCCAAAGTGGGCTGGGGCGCCACTTCCCTTATGGCCCATGCGCCTAGGGTGAAGGGGGAAACCCTAAGGAAGAGTCCCAAGGAGGGAAGGCACCTCCTAGGTGCCTTGGGGGGGAGGACTCCTCCCCTGGCCGCCGCCCCCTTGGAGATTGGATCTCCTAGGGGCTGGCGCACCCCCCCCTTGGGATTCCTATATATAGTGGGGTAGGAGGGCCTCTCAAACACACCTTTTGCCTTTGGTGCAGCCCCTCCCTCTCTCCCCGTTACGTCTCTCTCTCGTAGTATAGGCGAAGCCCTGCTACTGTGACGCCCTGCATCCACCACCACGCCGTCGTGCTTCTGAATCTTCATCAACCTCTCCCTCTCTCCTTGCTGGATCAAGGCGTGGGAGACGTCATCGGGCTGTACGTGTGTTGAACGCGGAGGTGCCGTCCGTTCGGCACTTGGTCATCGGTGATTTGAATCACGACGAGTACGACTCCATCAACCCCGTTCACTTGAACGCTTCCGCTTAGCGATTTACAAGGGTATGTAGATGCACTCTCCTTCCCCTCGTTGCTGGTCTCTCCATAGATAGATCTTGGTGACACGTAGGAAATTTTTGAATTTCTACTACGTTCCCCAACACTTGCGGGTTCCGCCCATGAACCTATGCATAGGGGTTGGCACACGTTTTCGTCGTGATTCTCCGGTAGAATCTTTGGGGCACTCTTTGAGGTTCTATGTGTTGGTTGAATAGATGAATCTGAGATTGTGTGATGCATATCGTATAATCATACCCACGGATACTTGAGGTGACATTGGAGTATCTAGGTGACATTAGGGTTTTGGTTGATTTGTGTCTTAAGGTGTTATTCTAGTACGAACTCTAGGGCTGTTTGTGACACTTATAGGAATAGCCCAATGGATTGATTGGAAAGAATAACTTTGAGGTGGTTTCATACCCTACCATAATCTCTTCGTTTGTTCTCCGCTATTAGTGACTTTGGAGTGACTCTTTGTTGCATGTTGAGGGATAGTTATATGATCCAATTATGTTATTATTGTTGAGGGAACTTGCACTAGCGAAAGTATGAACCCTAGGCCTTGTTTCAACGCATTGCAATACCGTTTACGCTCACTTTTACCATTAGTTACCTTGCTGTTTTTATATTTTAAGATTACAAAACTATTATCTACCATCCATATACCACTTGTATCACCATCTCTTCACCGAACTAGTGCACCTATACAATTTACCATTGTATTGGGTGTGTTGGGGACACAAGAGACTCTTTGTTATTTGGTTACAGGGTTGCTTGAGAGAGACCATCTTCATCCTATGCCTCCTATGGATTGATAAACCTTAGGTCATCCACTTGAGGGAAATTTGCTACTGTCCTACAAACCTCTGCACTTGGAGGCCCAACAATGTCTACAAGAAGAAGGTTGTGTAGTAGACATCATTCTTCTAGTTCCTATGAAAATAAAGATGAAGATCCAAAAGTTATTGATGTGTCCCCTATTAAATCTTTGTTTTGCAATATGAATCTTGATAATGATGGGACTGAATATGACCCACCTTTACCTAGAAGGCGTTCCAAGAATTCGGAATTTGTTGATCTTGATGCTAAATTTGATAAAAGTGGGATTTAAGAAATCAAAACCCTAGATGTTGCTAAACCCACTAGTATGGATTTCAAGGAATTTAACTATTAAAATTTCTCTTTGATTGATTGTATTTCCTTGTTGCAATCCGTGCTAAATTCTCCTCACGCTTATAGTCAAAATAAAGCGTTTACTAAACATATCGTTGATGCCTTGATGCAATCTTATGAAGAAAAACTTGAATTGGAAGTTTCTATCCCTAGTAAACTTTATGATGAGTGGGAACCAACTATTAAAATTAAAATTAAAGATCATTAATGCTATGCTTTATGTGATTTGGGTGCTAGTGTTTCCACAATTCCAAAGACTTTGTGTGATTTGTTAGGTTTCCGTGATTTTGATGATTGCTCTCTAAACTTGCACCTTGCGGATTCCACTATTAAGAAACCTATGGGAAGAATTAATTATGTTCTTATTGTTGCAAATAGGAATTATGTGCTCATAGATTTTATTGTTCTTGACATAGATTGCAATCCTTCATGTCCTATTATTCTTGGTAGACCTTTCCTTAGAACGATTGGTGCAATTATTGATATAAATGAAGGAAATATTAGATTCCAATTTCCATTAAGGAAATGCATGGAACACTTTCCTAGAAAGAAAATTAAATTACCTTATGAATCTATTATGAGAGCCACTTATGAATTGCCTACCAAAGATGGCAATACCTAGATCTATTCTTGCTTGTTATGCCTAGCTAGGGGCATTAAACGATAGCGCTTGTTGGGAGGCAACCAAATTTTATTTTTTTCCTTGATTTTTGCTCCTGTTTAGTAATAAATAATTTATCTAGACTATGTTTTGGTTGTGTTTTTTGTGTTTAATTAGTGTTTGTGCCAAGTAGAACTATTGGGAAGACTTGGGGAAAGTCTTGTTGAACTTGCTGTAAAAAACAGAAACTTTAGCGCTCACGAGAACTGCTGTAATTTTTATTTGGAAAGTTCTATTTAGTTAATTCTTTTTGCAGATGATTAATAGATAGATTCCTCACGTCCAGCAATTTATTTTAGAATTTTTGGGGTTCCAGATCTTGCGCTAGCTACAGATTACTACAGACTGTTCTGTTTTTGACAGATTCTGTTTTTCGTGTGTTGTTTGTTTATTTTGATGAATCTATGGCTAGTAAAATAGTTTATAAACCATAGAGAAGTTGGAATACAGTAGGTATAACACCAATATAAATAAAGAATGAGTTCATTACAGTACCTTGAAGTGGTCTTTTATTTTCTTTCGCTAACGGAGCTCACGAGATTTTCTACTTTAAGTTTTGTGTTGTGAAGTTTTCAAGTTTTGGGTAAAGATTTGATGGATTATGGAACAAGGAGTGGCAAGAGCCTAAGCTTGGGGATGCCCATGGCACCCCCAAGATAATCTAAGGACACCTAAAAGCCAAAGCTCGGGATGCCCCGGAAGGCATCCCCTCTTTCGTCTACTTCTATCGGTAACTTTACTTGGAGCTATATTTTTATTCACCACATGATATGTGTTTTGCTTGGAGCGTCTTGTATTATTTGAGTCTTTCCTTTTTAGTTTACCACAATCATCCTTGCTGTACAAACCATTTGAGAGAGTCATACATGATTTGGAATTTTTTAGAATACTCTATGTGCTTCGCTTATATCTTTTGAGTTATATAATTTCGCTCTAGTACTCCACTTATATCTTTTAGAGCACGGTGGTGGATTTGTTTTATAGAAACTATTGATCTCTCATGCTTCACTTATATTATTTGAGAGTCTTAATAGCATGGTAATTTGCTTTAAATCCTAATATGCTAGGTATTCAAGAATAAAAAAAATCTCTTATGAGTGTGTTGAATACTATGATAAGTTTGATACTTGATAATTGTTTTGAGATATGAAGATGGTGATATTAAAGTCATGCTAGTCGAGTAGTTGTGAATTTGAGAAATACTTGTGTTGAATCTTGTGATTCCCGTAGCATGCACATATGGTGAACCGTTATGTGATGAAGTCGGAGCATGATTTATTTTTTTGATTGCCTTCCTTATGAGTGGCGGTCGGGGACGAGCGATGGTCTTTTCCTACCAATATATCCCCCTAGGGGCATGCGCGTAATACTTTGCTTTGATAACTTGTAGATTTTTGCAATAAGTATATGAGTTCTTTATGACTAATGTTGAGTCCATGGATTATACGCACTCTCACCCTTCCATCTTTGCTAGCCTCTCTAATACCGCGCACCTTTCGCCGGTATCATACACCCACCATATACCTTCCTCAAAACAGCCACCATACCTACCTATTATGGCATTTCCATAGCCATTCCGAGATATATTGTCATGCAACTTTCCACCGTTCCGTTTATTATGACACACTCCATCATTGTCGTATTGCTTAGCATGATCATGTAGTTGACATCGTATTTGTGGCAAAGCCACCATTCATAATTCTTTCATACGTGTCACTCTTGATTCATTGCATATCCCGGTACACCGCCGGAGGCATTCATATAGAGTCATATTTTGTTCTAAGTATTGAGTTGTAATTGTTGAGTTGTAAGAAAAATAAAAGTGTGATGATCATCATTATTAGAGCATTGTCCCAGTGAGGAAAGGATGATGGAGACTATGATTCCCCCACAAGTCGAGATGAGACTCCGGACGAAAAATAAAAAAAAGAGAAAGAAAAGAGGCCATAAAAAAAGAGAAAAGGCCCAAATAAAAAATGAGAGAAAAAGAGAGAAGGGACAATGTTACTATCCTTTTTCCACACTTGTGCTTCAAAGTAGCACCATGATCTTCATAGTAGAGAGTCTCTCATGTTATCACTTTCATATACTAGTGGGAATCTTTCATTATAGAACTTGGCTTGTATATTCCAATGATGGGCTTCCTCGAAATGCCCTAGGTCTTCATGAGCAAGCAAGTTGGATGCACACCCACTTAGTTTCTTTTTGAGCTTTCATATGCTTATAGCTCTAGTGCATTCGTTGCATGGCAATCCCTACTCACTCACATTGATATCTATTGATGGGCATCTCCATAGCTTGTTGATACACCTAGTTGATGTGAGACTATCTTCTCCCTTTTCGTCTTCTCCACAACCACCACTCTATTCCACCTATAGTGCTATATCCATGGCTCACGCTAATGTATTGCGTGAAGATTGAAAAAGTTTTGAGAATGTCAAAAGTATGAAATAATTGCTTGGCTTGTCATCGGGGTTGTGCATGATTTAAATATTTTGTGTGGTGAAGATAGAGCGTAGCCGTACTATATGATTTTGTAGGGATAACTTTCTTTAGCCATGTTATTTTGAGAAGACATAATTGCTTTGTTAGTATGCTTGAAGTATTATTATTTTTATGTCAATATGAACTTTTGTCTTGAATCTTTCGGATCTGAATATTCATACCACAATTAAGAAGGATTACATTAAAATTATGCCAAGTATCACTCCACATCAAAAGTTCTGTTTTTATCATTTACCTACTCCAGGACGAGCAGGAATTAAGCTTGGGGATGCTTGATACGTCTCCAACGTATCTATAATTTTTGATTGCTCCATGCTATATTATCTACTGTTTTGGACATTATTGGGCTTTATTATCCACTTTTATATTATTTTTGGGACTAACCTATTAACCGGAGGCCCAGCCCAGAATTGCTGTTTTTTGCCTGTTTTAGGGTTTCAAAGAAAAGGAATATCAAACGGAGTCCAAATGGAATGAAACCTTCGGGAACGTGATTTTCTCAACGAACAAGATCCGGGAGACTTGGACCCTACGTCAAGAAAGAAAAGAGGAGGCCACGAGGTAGGGAGCGCGCCTACCCCCACCAGGCGCGCCCTCCACCCTCGTGGGGCCCCTGTTGCTCCACCGACGTACTCCTTCCTCCTATATATACCTACGTACCCCCAAACGATCAGATACGGAGCCAAAATCCTAATTCCACCGTCGTAACTTTCTGTATCCACGAGATCCCATCTTGGGGCCTGTTCCGGAGCTCCGCCGGAGGGGGCATCGATCACGAAGGGCTTCTACATCAACACCATAGCCTCTCCGATGAAGTGTGAGTAGTTTACCTCAGACCTACGGGTCCATAGTTAGTAGCTAGATGGCTTCTTCTCTCTTTTTGGATCTCAATACAATGTTCTCCCCCTCTCTTGTGGAGAACTATTCGATGTAATCTTCTTTTTGCGGCGTGTTTGTTGAGATCGATGAATTGTGGGTTTATGATCAAGTCTATCTATGAATGATATTTGAATCTTCTCTGAATTCTTTTATGTATGATTGGTTATCTTTGCAAGTCTCTTCGAATTATCAGTTTGGTTTGGCCTACTAGATTGATCTTTCTTGCAATGGGAGTGACGCCCCAAGACCGGAGCTTCAGATGCCTTCCATGGTTTCCGGGTTTCGTTGTGTGTTTTGTTTCGTCTGTTGCATTCATTTTTGCATCATGTGCATTGTCATTTTCATGCATGTTGTTTTGTTGCATGCTCCATGTGTGGTTCTTGCACCGTCACTCCTCCTTCCCTCCCCTTTCTTCCATTTCTGCAAGTGCCATTTTTCCCTTCTCTTTTGATGTTCATCTCTACCCCAATATTCTAACACCATGTACCTAGCCTCTCTGTCAAATTTCATCTTGTTTGAAATTGTTTTGGTTAGGGTTAAAAAATGGTTAAAGTTTGAATTAAATTCAAACTTGAATTATTTTTACTTCCTTTAAAAATCTCCAAACCAATTTTGTTAAATAGGGCATGAATTCAGGGTCATGAGGATATTTTTATATTTCTCATGCACCTCTCCTTTTCCCCTGTGCTTTTCTCTTTATTTTCTCCTTGTAGAAAATTAGAGAAAATATAACTGTAACTTTAGGCCAGCCGCAGCCCACTTGGGCCTCCCTCCAAACCGGCCCACCTAGGCCATCCTCTCCCACAAGCCCAGCTGCCAGGCATCTCACCACCCCCTCTCTTCAAGGCCGGCCTCTAAGGCCCAGCCGCGCCGCAAGATAACCCTAGCCCGCACCTGGCTCTCCTCCTAGCGCCGCCACCAGAGAGCCTCATTCGCAACCTCCCTCTCTCCCACGATCCCACTCCTCCTCATTTCCTCGCGCCGCCAGGGAACCGATAGCCCGATCCATCACTCCCACGAACCCATCTCCTTCCCTCCAGCGCCGCGCTACCCGATCCCATCCTTCTCTCTCGCGCCCTGCTCGACCTCCTCTCGCCCGATCCATGGCCTCCTCCTCCATGGCCTCCTCCTCGCCTTGAGAGTCCCGCGCGCCCGATCCCCAGGTCGCGCCTGCCTCTACACGCGCGTCGCCTCGCCTCAGCGCCGCCGTCCTCCATGGCCACAGCCAGCCGAGCTCGGAGCTCCCGCCGCCACCACCTCACCCCCGCGCTGTCAGGCGTCGCCTCCGGCCGAATCCAGCCACCCGTGGCCTCTCCTGGAGCATTGGCCGCCCACAGCTTGCCGGAGAGACTCCTCCTCACCGCCTTGTTGTGCACCGAAGGTCTGGGCGCCAGGGACCTGCAGCCGCCAAGTCCAACGCCAGCCGGCGCCCCTTCGCTTGACTGCTCCTGTGCCTCATCCTCGGTTGCCCTGTCATGGTTTTGGCTTCGGCAGAGACGTCCATGGCCCGACGCCCGCCGCTGTTGCTTCGTCGCCAGCCTCCTATCCGCAAGATCCGGTGATGCCGGCCACCAGGACCCGCTGCTGCTTCCTGCCGCATACCACTACCATCGCTTCCTTGATGCTGCCACCCGGGGTCCTTTGCGTTTTGTTCGTTTCGGACCATCAAGACCGGCAAGACCCAGACTCAGAACGCTGAGAACATCTACAAACCAGAAGAACTCAGATGCATCAAGTCCCCGAGGAGACCCGTTTTTCGTCAAGTTCGACTACATTGTGACGCGTCAAGTACCTCTACCGCCTTTTTCAGAATCCCAAGAACGCCAAGTACCTCGACACCCGGCGCCTAGAACGACTACCGACGCAGAAGACCCATGAACAAAAACCGTCAAGTTCGACTACCATCGACGTGCACTTCGCCAATTACCACACCGTTTTGGAAGACCCGTGAACCTCAAGTTCTTTGCCATGAACGGTTACAGTGTTGTGGGACCGGCAAGTACCCTCTCTGGATCGCCAAGTTCAGCTACCGATGACACATACCACTACCGTCGTCGTGTACCCCACTACTTCCACTACGAACGTCCCGAGAACGTCTACTTCCTCTACTTGGCACCGATCGAGAACCGTCCCGTTTGCACACTTCGAAGGTATAACCCGAGACGACGTCCGTGTAACGAATGCTTGCGATGTTTGAGATGCTCATGTTCGAACCGTGCCGAGTTGTCATTGCACGTTCCTCCTCGGTTGCCATGCCGTCGACCCATGGGGAACCCGGTATCCGGGATCACCCCACCATCCTCGCATGATCCTTCATCCACATTTTCTCTTGCACCGACATCTCAATGAGTTGTCGGATCACCCGGAATGTTGTCGTGGCACCATTTCCGTGGTAGTTGGCGTGGCACCCTTTTTGTTCCGCCATGACGACCAAATGCTTCATAATGCTCCTTATCAACTCTTTAATAAAAATTGCATAAAACTTGCTCATGTCATCGCATCATGATAACAACAATTAAAATGTTTAAAATTGTTGTTGCTTAATTGTAAGATATGGGGATTTACCGGAATGTTGTTCGTTGTTTCCAGCCTCATTTAAACTTGCCTAGATAGGTAGTTTTGTTGTGCTTCACCCCTTTCCATGTTAATCAACATTTAATATTGTTGGGTACATAAACGATATCGAACTAAATAACTTGTCGTGGTGTTTCATCAATATGCACCATTGCATATTGAGCTCCACTTAATTTGTAGGATTGCTTGTGCTCTTTTGCCATGACATGCTTCATTAAACCAGACATGCATCATACTTGGTTGTGCATCATGCCATGTTCATGTGTTGGTTGTTTACTATGTTGTTTGCTCCTTTCGTGTGTTGCTTCTTCGGGGTGGTTCCGATAACGTCGTTTGTGAGGTATCCGTTCGGACTTACGTCCGTTTGTCTTCTTCATGGACTCGTTTCTTCTTCCTGCGGGATTCAGGCAAGATGATCTACCCTCGAAATCACTTCTATCTTTGCTTTCTAGTTGCTCGCTCTTTTGCTATGCCTATGCTGTGATACCTACCACTTGCTTATCATGCCTCCTATATTGTTGAACCAAGCCTCTAACCCACCTTGTCCTAGCAAACCGTTGTTTGGCTATGTTACCGCTTTGCTCAGCCCCTCTTATAGCGTTGTTAGTTGCAGGTGAAGATTGAAGTTTGTTCCTTGTTGGAACATGGAGATGTTGTTCCTTGTTGGAACATGTTTACTTGTTGGGATATCACAATATATCTTATTTAATTAATGCATCTATATACTTGGTAAAGGGTGGAAGGCTCGGCCTTATGCCTGGTGTTTTGTTCCACTCTTGCCGCCCTAGTTTCCGTCATATCGGTGTTATTGCCCGGATTTTGCGTTCCTTACGCGGTTGGGTAATATGGGAACCCCTTGACAGTTCGGCCTTGAGTAAAACGCCTCCAGCAATGCCCAACATTGTTTTACCATTGCCACCTAGCCTTTTCTTTTCCCTTGGGAGTCGCGCTCCTGAGGGTCATCATTATTTTAACCCCCCCGGGCCAGTGCTCCCCCGGGCCAGTGCTCCTCTGAGTGTTGGTCCAACCTGTCAGCTGCCGGTGGCCACCAGGGGCAACTCTGGGCTGGCCTACCCGTACCTAAGACAATCTAAGTGTGCCCTGAGAAAGAGATATGTGCAGCTCCTATCGGGATTTATCGGCACATTCAGGCGGTGTTGCTGGTTTAGTTTTACCCTGTCGAAATGTCTTGTAGAACCGGGATACCGAGTCTGATCGGAATGTCTCGGGAGGAGGTCTATTCCTTCGTTGACCGTGAGAGCTTGTGATGGGCTAAGTTGGGCACCCCTGCAAGGATTTGAACTTTCGAAAGCCGTGCCCGCGGTTATGGGCAGATGGGAATTTGTTAATGTCCGGTTGTAGAAAACCTGAAGTTGACCTTAATTAAAAATGCATCAACCGCGTGTGTAACCGTGATGGTCTCTTTCCGGCGGAGTCCGGGAAGTGAACACGGTGTTGGAGTTATGCTTGGCGTAGGTTGCTATAGGATCACTTCTTGATCATAGATTTCTCGATCGTGCTTTGCCTTCTCTTCTCGCTCTCTTTTGCGTATGTTTAGCCACCATATATGCTAGTCGCTTGCTGCAGCTCCACCTCATACCTTTACCTTACCCATAAGCTTAAATAGTCTTGATCGCGAGGGTGCGAGATTGTTGAGTCCCCGTGACTCACAGATACTTCCAAACCAGTTTGCAGGTGCCGATGAGTCCTTGCAGATGACGCAACCAAGATCAGGAGGAGCTCGATGAAGATCTTGTCCTTTGTGTTGTTTTGTTCTAGTTGATCAGTAGTGGAGCCCAGTTGGGGTCGATCGGGGACCTTATCGCATTTGGGGTTCTTCTTTTATTTTGGTTCCGTAGTCGGACCTTGATTGTATCTGGTTGATGTAATGCTTTATTCATGTAATTGTGTGAAGTGGCGATTGTAAGCCAACTATGTATCTTTCCCTTATGTATTACATGGGTTGTGTGAAGATTACCTCACTTGCGACATTGCTTTCAATGCGGTTATGCCTCTAAGTCGTGCTTCGACACGTGGGAGATATAGCCGCATCGAGGGCGTTACAAGTTGGTAATCAGAGCCTTCCCCAACCTTAGGATCCCCCACTGCTTGATCGTTATTAGCGACCGAGTTGAGTCTAGAAAAATGTTTTGAGTCATTTAGGAATTATATATCGGAGAGTTTAGGAATTCTTTTTACTCCCCAGTCCCTTCATCGCTCTGGTAAGGCATCCTGACGTAGAGTTTTGACTCTTCTCTTCTAAAATTTCACTAAAAAAAATTTTAGGATCACGCAGGTATCTTGGAATCGTTCTGATGGTTTTGTGACGAGAACATTGTCTTGGTGCCTCCTGTCAGGGGTTTTGTGGCAGTGTGCCGGGGAGTTGAGCTCCGAGGTGTTGTCGTCATAATTTTATCGTTGCAGTTCTAGAATACCTGAGTTTAGTACGCCGACATCGAAAATCTCTTTTGTGCAGTTGTTGGTGAGATAACCTCGACGCCACCCAGTACTGGGGCGGGAGTTCGGGAGTATCGCCATAACTTGTATAACGGATGCTTTTCGAAGGTTGAGGTAGATGGTTTTCGAAGTTTTTCTCAGTTATGTGTTGAAGGATGGATACAGCTGGATGTAGGATTTGCTAGTTTGGGTGAGATATTATGCTTCCCCTGTATCCCCAACACCTGATTGCATAACCGGAAAGGTTCGGGAGTTTCATAGGTGGGAATTCAAGTAGCTCTTAGGATATCTTTCCGACAGATGTATGATATGAAATTGGGGTTCGACGTCTAGTGGTCCGCCTATTCACGGTTGGTTTTATAGTGGTCTCGTTGTGTCTTAAAGAGTCCTTGGCTATGCTGACTCGGGGATGCTTCGTATGTCATATGCACTGCCTTGTACATGATGGTGCTGTACGATCGAGCCCGTGTAGGCCCCACCACGAAAACTTCGGACGAAATCTCTATCATATGTTTGTTCCGGCTTATTCTGCAAGCCAATCCTTTGTTTTTGTTTTGAGTTGTGGTATTCGAGTTGCTTCGAAGTCAAATGTTGATTCCATACCTTTCCTAAGCGGTGTTCTCATGTGAATATCAATCCTTCTTGATCATCGGGTTTGTCGTGTTTATCCTTTTCAACCGGCGTGTCTCTCTTCAAGTGGATCCGATCACTTCAACATTCGCAAGATCAATTATCAGTTCTTCTCAATGGTGTTCGTTTCATCCATCCCAAATTGTCTTTGTTTTCCCGCCCACCCACCCTTGTTTCGTCAAGGACTCGGATTTTTCTTAGTCAAGTATCCATCTTATTGGTTATGAAGTCTCTCCATTCTTCTCCATCAATGTTCTTATCCGGTGATTCTCAGGAAGATTCTAATGGAGCTTCAAGTTCGTCATTCTTCATTCTTTTCATCTTCGATGAATTCAATTCAAGCTTTTGGTGTTGACCATATCCTTTCCTCGTTTCAGAAGTTTTATCATACCGGTGCACCTCGTAATCATCCACTTCTCGCTATTCAATTGTTCCGGAGTGCTCAAGATATCTCGAAGATTCGTGTTTACACTCTGCTTTCATTCTAACTCTTTCGAGGATGTTATCTTTTTCAAGCCATTTAATTCAACCGGTGCTTTCTCTCTTAAATCATTTCAACGGTGTATCTTTTGAGTGGGCCCTAACCCACAGGTCTTTTTCCAGGATCTTACCTGACTCTTCCAATTCTCCCGGAGTAGTCTCAAATTCATTTCAAAGTTTGACGTAAGAATGATTTATCATCAGTCAAATGTTTTCTCCAAGATCTGTCAAATTCTTTTCATCATTGGCTCAACCTTTTCTATTTTCATTCCGGAGTGCATCAACGATTCATGGTGGTGTTTCTCGTCGTCACTCTCAACATTTGAAGACCGAAGAAGAGTTTCTCTTTAATCTTGCTCCATTCTCTTCAAAGATTCGTGATTCTAGCTGGCTGCCATCATCTCATAATTGTCTTCGGTTGTGAGAATTATTTTCATCTATCCGGAGCAATTCAAGAGTCTTCTCAGTTTGATTATCCGGAGTCCATCAATTCAGGTTTATTCATTCTTAGCTTTCAGTTATCGTTCTCCTAATCTTACCGGTGCATCGATCAATTATCCTCTAACCAGTTCTTGATCTCTTCATTCTCATGTAACCAAATCCTCTCAAGCATCTTTCGCTCATTTGCTAATCCTTCCTGGTGTTTCTATATGTTTTATTCATTCTTTTTCATTTCTTACGGTGGTTCTTCTAGATTACTCTTCCTTGTCAATTTATTCGTTGTCAATTCTACCAGTGGTTCATAGAAGACCTTCCCAAGTTGGCGCTATATCTATCTTAATCCTTTCTTCGAGAATAAGTAGTATGTCAAATCCGCTGCTTGTCATCAATTTAATTGGTGAAGGATACGCATAACGTAATTCTTCTCCTTGTTTCACCCAAGTGATTAATTCCTTATCCCGGAGGCTCATCAAAAATTTTGATCTCAATTGTTTATCTTTCTTTTCCCGGAGTTCCAAGTTCTCTCAATTATTTCATCGTGAAGATCCATCAAATCATTGCAAGGATTCACCTTGTGTTTTCGACCTCTCTTCCCTTCCGTTTGATCATTTCTTTTGTTACCGGAGTTCTTCATGAAGGTTCTACATGATGGTTCATCAAGGATTTAATTCCTTCTCGAAGTGTTCATCGAGATTCTTTTCTAAGGAGCTTAAGTTTCTTCATCTTGCAATCCGGAGTGCAATTCTTTCTTCCGTATCATTGGAGGTGATATTATGTCATTCTTGATAATTTGAGTTCATGTTTCATGTTCCACATGTTGTTAAGAATGAGGTATTTTAAATCCATCAATCCCTTCGTTGGAATTATCTTGGGCTATATTTCACCTAAAACCGTCCCTAAGGATTGCTGCTATTTATGGTGCTCATATAGGACCCAAGTTCTTCTTTCATCCTTCCGGTGAAATAAGTTTTCTTGTCTCCTTGTTCTTATCAATCCAATTCTTCTTCCCTTGAGTGGCAGGTTGTCACCTCAAAAATTTGAGATGTACTCCACAAGACCATATCAAGCTTATCCTTTCGTTGTTGGTTTTCCAACAACTCCGCTCGACCCGTTTCCTAAGGATGCCTTCTCAAGCTCTCTTGTGGCATAAGTTGGTTTTTTCTTCACAATTCTCCTATTTCAATTATCTATCTTCTATTCTTTCGTTCCGGAGGCACTGCGATGTTGTTCTTTTCAACCTTCATCTCGTGTTGTCTAAGATCATGTCCTTTTCGTGCTTATCCATTTAACCGGAGTGTTGTGCATTCTGCTCAAGTTCTTTTCATCTTATCAAGTTTCATATCTCTTTTCTACCGGATTGCTGTCCGAATTTGTTCTTCATTGTCCCTCTTTTCTAACGGAGTGTTTTCAACTTCGTTCATATCCGTTGTATTCTTTTCTCGAAATGGCTTAACCTCTCAAGGTTCGTGGTTTCACTCGTTTGTCAAAGAAGCAACTTAGTTTTACCTCTTCTCTTTCTTTTCCGTTGTCCCTCCGGTGCCATTCTAGATCTCGGGACGAGATCCTCTCGTAGTGGTGGAGTGTTGTGACGCCCCAAGACCGGAGCTTCAGATGCCTTCCGTGGTTTCCGGGTTTCGTTGTGTGTTTTGTTTCGTCTGTTGCATTCATTTTTGCATCATGTGCATTGTCATTTTCATGCATGTTGTTTTGTTGCATGCTCCATGTGTGGTTCTTGCACCGTCACTCCTCCTTCCCTCCCCTTTCTTCCATTTCTGCAAGTGCCATTTTTCCCTTCTCTTTTGATGTTCATCTCTTCCCCAATATTCTAACACCATGTACCTAGCCTCTCTGTCAAATTTCATCTCGTTTGAAATTGTTTTGGTTAGGGTTAAAAAATGGTTCAAGTTTGAATTAAATTCAAACTTGAATTATTTTTACTTCCTTTAAAAATCTCCAAACCAATTTTTTTAAATAGGGCATGAATTCAGGGTCATGAGGATATTTTTATATTTCTCATGCACCTCTCCTTTTCCCCTGTGCTTTTCTCTTTATTTTCTCCTTGTAGAAAATTAGAGAAAATATAACTGTAACTTTAGGCCAGCCGCAGCCCACTTGGGCCTCCCTCCAAACCGGCCCACCTAGGCCATCCTCTCCCACAAGCCCAGCTGCCAGGCATCTCACCACCCCCCTCTCTTCTGGGCCGGCCTCTAAGGCCCAGCCACGCCGCAAGATAACCCTAGCCCGCACCTGGCTCTCCTCCTAGCGCCGCCACCAGAGAGCCTCGTTCGCAACCTCCCTCTCTCCCACGATCCCACTCCTCCTCGTTTCCTCGCGCCGCCAGGGAACAGATAGCCCGATCCATCGCTCCCACGAACCCATCTCCTTCCCTCCAGCGCCGCGCTGCCCGATCCCATCCTTCTCTCTCGCGCCCTGCTCGACCTCCTCTCTCCCGATTCATGGCCTCCTCCTCGCCTTGAGAGTCCCGCGCGCCCGATCCCCAGGGTTCGTGCCTGCCTCTGCGCGCGCGTCGCCTCGCCTCAGCGCCGCCGTCCTCCATGGCCACAGCCAGCCGAGCTCGGAGCTCCCGCCGCCACCACCTCACCCCCGCGCTGTCAGGCGTCGCCTCCGGCCGAATCCAGCCACCCGTGGCCTCTCCTGGAGCATTGGCCGCCCACAGCTTGCCGGAGAGACTCCTCCTCACCGCCTTGTTGTGCACCGAAGGTCTGGGCGCCAGGGACCTGCAGCCGCCAAGTCCAACGCCAGCCGGCGCCCCTTCGCTTGACTGCTCCTGTGCCTCATCCTCGGTTGCCCTGTCATGGTTTTGGCTTCGGCAGAGACGTCCATGGCCCGACGCCCGCCGTTGTTGCTTCGTCGCCAGCCTCCTATCCGCGAGATCCGGCGATGCCGGCCACCAGGACCCGCTGCTGCTTCCTGCCGCATACCACTACCATCGCTTCCTTGATGCTGCCACCCGGGGTCCTTTGCGTTTTGTTCGTTTCGGACCATCAAGACCGGCAAGACCCAGACTCAGAACGCTGAGAACATCTACAAACCAGAAGAACTCAGATGCATCAAGTCCCCGAGGAGACCCGTTTTTCGTCAAGTTCGACTACATTGTGACGCGTCAAGTACCTCTACCGCCTTTTTCAGAATCCCAAGAACGCCAAGTACCTCGACACCCGGCGCCTAGAACGACTACCGACGCAGAAGACCCATGAACAAAAACCGTCAAGTTCGACTACCATCGACGTGCACTTCGCCAATTACCACACCGTTTTGGAAGACCCGTGAACCTCAAGTTCTTTGCCATGAACGGTTACAGTGTTGTGGGACCGGCAAGTACCCTCTCTGGATCGCCAAGTTCAGCTACCGATGACACATACCACTACCGTCGTCGTGTACCCCACTACTTCCACTACGAACGTCCCGAGAACGTCTACTTCCTCTACTTGGCACCGAACGAGAACCGTCCCGTTTGCACACTTCGAAGGTATAACCCGAGACGACGTCCGTGAAACGAATGCTTGCGATGTTTGAGATGCTCATGTTCGAACCGTGGCCGAGTTGTCATTGCACGTTCCTCCTCGGTTGCCATGCCGTCGACCCATGGGAAACCCGGTATCCGGGATCACCCCACCATCCTCGCATGATCCCTTCATCCACATTTTCTCTTGCACCGACATCTCAATGAGTTGTCGGATCACCCGGAATGTTGCCGTGGCACTATTTCCGTTGTAGTTGCCGTGGCACCCTTTTTGTTCCGCCATGACGACCAAATGCTTCATAATGCTCTTATCAACGTTTTCATAAAATTGCTTAAAACTTGCATATGCCATCCGCATCATGATAATAACATTTAAAATGTTTTACATTGTTGTTTGCTTTAAATTGCTAAATGTATATGGGGTTTTACCGGAATTGTTGTTCGTTGTTTCCGGCCTCATTTAAACTTGCCTAGATAGGTAGTTTTGTTGTGCTTCACCCCTTGCCATGTTAATCAACATTTAATATTGTTGGGTACATAAACGAGATCGAACTAAATAACTTGTCGTGGTGTTTCGTCAATATGCACCGTTGCATATTGAGCTCCACTTAATTTGTAGGATTGTGTGTGCACTTTGCCATGCCATGCCTCATTAAACCGGACATGCATCATACTTGTTTGCGCATCGTGCCATGATTATGTGATGGTTGTTTACTATGTTGTTTGCTTCTTTCCGGTGTTGCTTCTTCGGGTTGGTTCCGTTAACGTCGTGTTTGTGAGGAACCGTTCGACTACGTCCGTTTGTCTTCTTCATGGACTCGTTCTTCTTCCTTGCGGGATTTCAGGCAAGATGACCCTACCCTCGAAATCACTTCTATCTTTGCTTGCTAGTTGCTCGCTCTTTTGCTATGCCTATGCTGCGATACCTACCACTTGCTTATCATGCCTCCTATATTGTTGAACCAAGCCTCTAACCCACCTTGTCCTAGCAAACCGTTGTTTGGCTATGTTACCGCTTTGCTCAGCCCCTCTTATAGCGTTGTTAGTTGCAGGTGAAGATTGAAGATTGTTCCTTGTTGGAACATGGAGATGTTGTTCCTTGTGGAACATGTTTACTTGTTGGGATATCACAATATATCTTATTTAATTAATGCATCTATATACTTGGTAAAGGGTGGAAGGCTCGGCCTTATGCCTGGTGTTTTGTTCCACTCTTGCCGCCCTAGTTTCCGTCATATCGGTGTTATGTTCCCGGATTTTGCGTTTCTTACGCGGTTGGGCTATTATGGGAACCCCTTGACAGTTCGCCTTGAGTAAAACTCCTCCAACAATGCCCAACATTGGTTTTACCATTTGCCACCTAGCATTTTCCTTTCCCTTGGGAGTCGCGCTCCTGAGGGTCATCATTATTTTACCCCCCCCCACCCCCCCCCCCCGGGCCAGTGCTCCTCTGAGTGTTGGTCCAACCTGTCAGCTGCCGGTGGCCACCAGGGGCAACTCTGGGCTGGCCTACCCGTACCTAAGACAATCTGAGTGTGCCCTGAGAAAGAGATATGTGCAGCTCCTATCGGGATTTATCGGCACATTCAGGCGGTGTTGCTGGTTTAGTTTTACCCTGTCGAAATGTCTTGTAGAACCGGGATACCGAGTCTGATCGGAATGTCTCGGGAGGAGGTCTATTCCTTCGTTGACTGTGAGAGCTTGTGATGGGCTAAGTTTGGACACCCCTGCAGGGATTTGAACTTTCGAAAGCCGTGCCCGCGGTTATGGGCAGATGGGAATTTGTTAATGTCCGGTTGCAGAAAACCTGAAGTTGACCTTAATTAAAAATGCATCAACCGCGTGTGTAACCGTGATGGTCTCTTTCCGGCGGAGTCCGAGAAGTGAACACGGCGTTGGAGTTATGCTTGGCGTAGGTTGCTATAGGATCACTTCTTGATCATATATTTCTCGATCGTGCTTTGCCTTCTCTTCTCGCTCTCTTTTGCGTATGTTTAGCCACCATATATGCTAGTCGCTTGCTGCAGCTCCACCTCATACCTTTACCTTACCCATAAGCTTAAATAGTCTTGATCGCGAGGGTGCGAGATTGTTGAGTCCTTTGTGTTGTTTTCTTCTAGTTGATCAGTAGTGGAGCCCAGTTGGGGTCGATCGGGGACCTTGTCGCATTTGGGGTTCTTATTTTATTTTGGTTCCGTAGTCGGACCTTGATTGCATCTGGTTGATGTAATGCTTTATTCATGTAATTGTGTGAAGTGGCGATTGTAAGCCAACTATGTATCTTTCCCTTATGTATTACATGGGTTGTGTGAAGATTACCTCACTTGCGACATTGCTTTCAATGCGGTTATGCCTCTAAGTCGTGCTTTGGCACGTGGGAGATATAGCCGCATCGAGGGTGTTACAGAGAAGTGCTTAGCTTTGGGTTCAATCTTGCGGTGTCCTTTCCTAGTGACAGTAGGGGCAGCAAGGCACGTATTGTATTGTTGCCATCGAGGATAACAAGATGGGGTTTTCTTCATATTGCATGAGTCTATCCCTCTACATCATGTCATCTTGCTTAAGGCGTTGCTCTGTTTTTAACTTAATACTCTAGATGCATGCTGGATAGCGATCGATGAGTGGAGTAATAGTAGTAGATGCAGGCAGGAGTCGGTCTACTTGTCTCGGACGTGATGCCTATATACATGATCATACCTAGATATTCTCATAACTATGCTCAATTCTGTCAATTGCTCAACAGTAATTTGTTCACCCACCGTAGAATACTTATGCTCTCGAGAGAAGCCACTAGTGAAACCTATGGCCCCCGGGTCTATCTTTATCATATTGATCTCCTACTACTTAGTTATTTCCTTTGCTATTTACTTTGCCTTTATTTTACTTTGCATCTTTATCATAAAAATACCAAAAATATTATCTTATCATATATATCAAATCTCACTCTCGTAAGTGGCCTTATAGGGATTGACAACCCCTATTTGCGTTGGTTGCGAGGATTTATTTGTTTTGTGCAGGTACGAGGGACTCGCGCGTAGCCTTCTACTGGATTGATACATTGGTTCTCAAAAACCGAGGGAAATACTTACACTACTTTGCTGCATCATCCCTTCCTCTTCGGGGAAAACCAACGCAGTGCTCAAGAGGTAGCAGTGATGCAAAATCTAGAGTGGATTGGAATTACCTTAAGCAGATGATGCAAAAGCTTGGCTTCGCTCGCTGTTGGGTTGACTGGATGATGACATGTGTGACCCCGGTGAGATACTCTGTAAAATTCAATGGAGCTATCTTGGATTCATTTGCACCGTCGCGTGGCCTTCGGCAAGGTGATCCACTATCCCTTATTTGTTCTTATTTGTTGCTCATGGCCTCTCTGCACTTATTAATCAGAGCACTGAGGATGGCAAGTTCGGCGTTCTGAAAACGGGGGTACCCAGACTTGCCTGCCTGCGGCCCACGATGTGGCTCCATCGACGGCCTGGTACGGCCCACCTTCAGCATCAACAACTCAAGACCCTCGCGAGGGGCCAAGCACCGCGAGGCGGACAACACCAAGACCTCCAGAAGGAGCGGCCTCCTCAGGCCGGCTCCTGAGGGGCGGAGATTTCTATGCAAGCCTCACCTCACGAGGCTCAGGTGATGTGAGCCATGATGACCAAGGCCAGGCGGGCGCCAGCGGAAGTCGGACAACAGTTTCCTCTTTGGTGCTAAGGAGGCAAGCGCAGGCGCGGAGTCCCGAGGAATCAACCAAAGGTTTCCATTCCCATGCAACAAGACCAAGAACGCCAGGACGGCAAGATGGAGGTCATCGCCGAGCCCACCACGGCGTCACGACCAGAGGCTTTGCAGGCGAAGACTACTTTTGTCAGGATAAGATGTACTAGTTGTCTCCTTTCTAATTTGGCCATTGTGGGATCCCTTCTCACCTTCATTAGGGAAGAGGACCAAGGCCACTATAAATAGGACCTAGCCATCATCATAGGAGGGAGAGGACGGGCGGAACCCAGATCAGATTGAGATCGTCCTCTCCCTCACCAGCTCAAGAACACACCTCGTGAGATTGTTCTTCCACTATACTAGTTCATCCGCAGCCCACCTCGAGGCCAATCCACCACAAAGCATGAGTAGGGTTTTACACCGCAAGGTGGCCCGAACCTGGGTAAACTGTTGTGTCCCATTTCCTTTCTGTTCATCGAGCTAGGCCGTGAGATTGGCAAGTAGGCAGACTGGGGAGGTTGAGTTCTTCACACACCCCCCAGAGTTCGAATCTATCAAGGGTCTGCGGAGCCCGAAATCCGACAATCGCCAATAAAAACCAGTCTTTAAAGCAAATGCTAAAGAAGCTAATCTTGTTGGGAGCATACTGGATAAATATGCAGCTGCTACTGGGCAACTCCTGAATCCCACAATATGCTCAAAGCTGTTTGGGAACTCCTGCCCTAATGATACTATGGAAGTTGTAAAAAAATTTGCTGCAAGTCACTTCAAGTGGGTTTGAGGAGAAGTATTTGGGCCTACCCACTCCTGATGGCAGAATGTCAAAAGGGAAATTCCGGAATCTACAGGTAAAAATGTGAGAGCGGCTGTTTGCGTATGATGGCCATACCACGCAAGCTAGCAAGGAAGTTCTCATTAGGGCGGTTGCGCAGTCCATCCCGACGTACATTATGAGCGTGTTTAAACTTCCTATTAAACTTTGTGATGATTTATCGCATGATTCGCCATTACTATTGGGGTGTGGAGAAGGGCAAGAGAAAGACCCACTAGTATGCTTGGAATAAAATGACTCGGCCTAAGAAGCAAGGGGGGTTAGGCTTCAAATATTTTCACATGTTTAATCAAGCTTTGTTGGATCGCCAAGCTTGGAGAATTGAGTATCCGAGCTCGTTATGTGCTAGACTATTAAAAGCGAAATATTTTCCCAATGGGCAGTTCTTGGATACAGTCTTTTCTGGAAATCCATCACCTACTTGGCAAGCGATCACCCATGGCCTAGAACTCTTGAAAAAGGCATGGTATGGAGGATTGGCACTGGCTAGCAAGTCCGGGTATGGTGGGATCGCTGGGTGGCGCGTGAACCTACAGGTGGACTGATCTCCACGCTGGGTAGATGCCGCCTTAAGTGGGTCTCGGAGCTTATGGATTCTCATTGCAACTGGGACTTGGAGAAGCTACAACAGTACTTCCTCCCGGTGGACATTGTCGAGATATTGAAAATTCATCCGCCCCCTCGATTTGGGGAGGATTTTCTAGCTTGGCCGCCTGAAAGAAGTGGTATATTTTCTGTTCGTAGTGCGTATAAACTTGCTAGTGATGAAGCCTCAAACCATCAGGAGCATTCTTCAAGCTTTCTCCGGATGATACGAGAGCAAGTTAGAATCACGTATGGAAAAGTTTGGTACCCCCCAAGGTTCAGAGCTTCGCATGGAGATTGACTACTGATTCTTTAGCAAACTGGACCAACAAAGTTAAACGCAAGATGGAAGTGTCGCCTTTATGTCCAGTGTGCGGTAGGGAAGAGGAGGATTCGTTCCATGTCTTCTGCTCCTGTAATCATGTTGTGATCCTATGGAAAATGATGGCAAAGGTGTGGGACCTCCCTTCCAGGCCAATGCTAAAACCAGTGGGGCCTTACTAGTTCATCCATCTCTTAGCTGAAATAAATGAGGAAGGCAGAGCTTTTTTGATGATGCTATTTTGGAGGATTAGGTTTGTTCTAAATGAGTTGGTGCACTCTAAAAAGCCACCCCAATGGAAGTATCTGTCTGTTTCCTTGTTAGTTACCTCTCTTCACTGTATGCACTTAATACCAACCCTAGCAATGATCCAGTCAAGGGCAAGGAGATATTGGTTCCAGGTCTCAAGAAGTGCCATATAAGACTCCAGTCAGATGTGGTTGCAGATGCACTAAGGGTGAAGCCGGGCTTTGGCCGGGTGAAATTAAATACTGACGCTTCAGTGTTGGGAGAGGAGGCAGGATGTGGAATGATATTGAGGGACCATGAGGGGTCCATAATCTTTAGCTCCTATATACATATATATATGGGTGTAATGATGTCCTTGAAGCTGAACTACTAGCTCTAAAAGGGGGATATCTCTGGCAATTCAGTGGAGAATGTTCCCTATAGATATAGAATCAGATTATCTATAAGCAATCCAGATGATAGTTGGAGGCTGAAAGTGCAACTATCCCTAGGTGGTTTTGGTAATTCATAACAACATATAGCTCATTGAGCTAATGCTATTCCAAGATGACTATTTCAGGAAAGCTCAATGATTGGCATGGCATGGATGTGAAAGTGCAACCCTCAAAATGCTAAGGACAAAGGATTGGCTCAAGCTCAAAAGCTCAAGACTCTTCATTTTATATTTTAGTGATCCAAGATCACATTGAGTCTTTAGGAAAAGCCAATACTATCAAGGAGGGATGAGGTGTTGCTTAATGAGCCTCTTGCTTCATGTGCTTAATGATATGCTCCAAAACCCTCAACTACTTTCCCATATCCACATATGACCTAAACCCTAAGCCAAACTCGGTCCTACCGATTCTTTCTATCCGGCGCCACCGAGTTTCACTTGTCATAAGCCACTGCCAAACCCTAGCAATTCGGTTCTACCGATAGGGATATCGGTCTCACCGAGATGGGATTGCAAACTCTCTGTTTCCCTTTCGTAACTTTTCGGTCTCACCGAAAGAGCGAATTGGTCCCACCGAGATTGCAGTGTAAACTCTTTGTTTCCTTTTTGTAACTTTTCGGTCTCACCGAAAGAGCAAATCGGTCCCACCGAGTTTACCTGACCAACTCTCTGGTTAGCTTATTACCAAACTCGGTCTCACCGAGTTTGTGTAATCGGTCTCACCGAGATTACGTTATGCCCAAACCCTAACCATATCGGTCCTACCGAGTTGCATGTCAGTCCCACCGAAAATCTCTAACGGTCACTAGGTTTACCTTTTCGGTCTGACCGAGTTTGTTGATTCGGTCCCACCGAGATTGGAAAACTATGTGTAACGGTTGGATTTTGTGTGGAGGCTATATATACCCCTCCACCTCCTCTTCATTCGTGGAGAGAGCCATCAGAACACATACACAATTCCAACTCATATGTTCTGAGAGAGAACCACCTACTCATGTGTTGAGACCAAGATATTCCATTCCTACCATATGAATCTTGATCTCTAGCCTTCCCCAAGTTGCTTTCCACTCAAATCTTCTTTCCACAAAATCCAAATCCTATGAGAGAGAGAGTTGAGTGTTGGTGAGACTATCATTTGAAGCACAAGAGCAAGGAGTTCATTACCTACACACCATTTGTTACTTCTTGGAGAGTGGTGTCTCCTAGATTGGCTAGGTGTTACTTGGGAGCCTCCGACAAGATTGTGGAGTTGAACCAAGGAGTTTGTAAGGGCAAGGAGATCGCCTACTTCGTGAAGATCTACCGCTAGTGAGGCAAGTCCTTCGTGGGCGATGGCCATGGTGGGATAGACAAGGTTGCTTCTTCGTGGACCCTTTGTGGGTGGTTGCTTCTTCGTGGACCCTTTGTGGGTGGAGCCCTCCGTGGACTCGCGCAACCATTACCCTTCGTGGGTGGAGCCCTCCGTGAACTCGCGCAACCGTTACCCTTCGTGGGTTGAAGTCTCCATCAACGTGGATGTAGGATAGCACCACCTATCTGAACCATGGGAAAAACATCCGTGTCTCCAATTGCGTTTGAATTCTCCAAACCCTTCCCCTCACATTCTTGCAAGTTGCATGCTTTACATTCCGCTGCCAATATACTCTTTGCATGCTTGCTTGAATTGTGTGATGATTGCTTGACTTGTCCTACAATAGCTAAAATCCGCCAAGAACTAAAATTGGGAAAAGGTTAAGTTTTTATTTGGTCGAGTAGTCTAATCACCCCCCCTATATACATACTTTCGATCCTACAAGTGGTATCAGAGCTTTGGTCTCCATTTGCTTTGATCTCCATAGCTTTTGGTGGTCATAGCCTTGGTTTCACAAGCTAGGAGAGTATGGCGTCTAGCGAGGGAAATTATCACCGTAGAGGTCCTTACTTTGATGGTACTAATTTTGCTAGTTGGAAGCATAAAATGAAAATGCATATTCTTGGACATAACCCCGCCGTTTGGGCTATTGTGTGTGTTGGTTTGCAAGGTGACTTCTTTGATGGGAAAGAACCAAACCGTGAAGCTACCGCGGATGAGTTGAAGATGTTGCAATACAATGCTCAAGCTTGTGATATTCTCTTCAATGGATTGTGCCCCGAAAAATTCAACAAAATCAGCCGTCTTGAGAATGCAAAGGAAATTTGGGACACTTTGATTGATATGCACGAAGGTACCGACTCCGTCAAGGAATCCAAGTTGGATGTGCTTCAAAGTCAACTTGACAAGTTCAAAATGAAGGATGGTGAAGGTGTCGCTGAAATGTACTCTAGGCTTGCTCTCATCACAAATGAGATTGCCGGCTTAGGAAGTGAAGAGATGACCGATAGATTCATCATCAAGAAGATTCTAAGAGCCTTGGATGGAAAATATGATACCGTGTGCACACTGATCCAAATGATGCCCAATTACAAAGATCTCAAGCCAATGGAGGTGATTGGAAGAATTGTTGCTCATGATATGTCACTTAAGGATAAAGAGGAACTTCACAACAAATCAAGTGGTGCCTACAAAGCCTCATGTGAAGCCCCTACATCATCAAGTGAGAAACAAAACTTCAATGAAGAATTGAGTTTAATGGTGAAGTACTTCAACAAGTTCTACAAGAGTAGAAGCAAAGATAGAAGCTTCAAGTCAAGGTCCTACAATGACAAAAGATCTTCTAGTCGAGAGGAAACTGCTACAGTTGTGGAAGACCCGGACACTATTCCAATGAGTGTACGGCTCCCTACAAGAGAAGAGAAGATTCTCCAAAAAGAAGAAGCAAAGAATCACCACCAAGAGAGAGAAGGAGTAGAGATGATCGTTATGAACGAAGATACTCACGGAGAAGCAAGGATTCGCAAAGGAAGGAAAAATCATCAAGGAGCTACACAAAACGAGGACATCAAGCTCATGTTGGTGAATGGGTATCCGGCTCCGACTCCGACAGCCACTCCGAGAGAAGTTATCACTCCGACTCCGAAGATACTCAAGATGAAGGTGTTGCCGGTCTAGCACTTGTGTCAACCAACTCCTACGACATATTTGACTCACCAAATGAAGGAATTGGAAGATGCTTCATGGCCAAAGGTCCTAAGGTAACACACCCCGAGTATGTTGATTTCAATAGTGATGAAGATGACTTGTTAGGTGATGATTTGCTTGTTGACAACTCTAGTGATGAATACTATGATGAAACGTCAATTAATCATGCTAATCAAGATAAAACGAATGACAATGATAAGGAGAAGATTGAGGCTCTAACTAAAGAACTAAACACTCTTAAGTTAGCTCATGAAACTATCTTCGAAGATCATCGAGAACTTTTAAGAGCTCATGAGAAATTACGCTTTGAAAAGCTCAATCTTGAGCAAGAGCATGAGTTCTTAAAAGCAATCAATGATGATCTCCGCAAGAAAAGTTCTTCTTACATTGCCAAGTGTTTACTCTTATCCACTTACATGCCTCAAGTCAAGTCTAGTAACAAGAACAAGAAAGATTCTTCCTCTAGCAGTAACAATGATCATGCTAAATCCAATATTGTTGCTTCTAGTAGTTCTCTTGATTCCACTAATGATTCTCTTAGCCAAGTTACACTTGAGCAAGAAAATAGCTTATTGAAGGGAATTATAGAGAAAGGAGTGTACAAAAGCCTTGCCGGGAGTAAGCAATTCGAGGAAATTGTGCGCAAGCAAGGAATGCACCGGAAGAATCAAGGTGTTGGTTTTGAACAAAAGTTCAATGCCAATGGAGTTGAGTGGGAAGAAGATCAATACCCCAAGACAAAGTTTGTTCCTCAACAAGAGAAGTATGATACTTCTTTCAAGGGGACACAAGCTCAAGATGATCTTCCACCACAAGACTACAAGCAAAAAGGCAAGGACAAGCTTCAAGAGGAAATTGATGCATTTGAAGAAGCTCCTAAGACCTTAGTCAAGTGGATTCCCAAGACTACTTCAAGTTCCACTTCATCAAGTACGACTACAACTCCAAGGATTCCCATCAAGATGGTGTGGATCCAAAAGAAGAAGAACTAGAGAGTTCTTGAGGGTGACTCCGCCAACATACTTCACTCTTATCATTTGGCAAGAACAAGTGCAATCAACTTCCACATCTTGCACTAGTTCAAGGAGTCACAAACCCTCTTGTTGGTAAGACAAGGGACAAGGTAACCTAAAAGTTTTCATGGACATCATCTTGTGTGTGCATCACTCTATGTCTATGGATATCCTTGTTTGTTCCTTGTGGGACTAACCCATGTAGGTATTGAAAGTGCAATTCACTCAAATGGATAGCTCCAAGTGATCTACATCAACATTGATCATCCACATCTTCAACATCTACATGAAGTCATCATCGACAAAACCCGAGGTTAGTTCATCCCTCTAAGGGGGGATATCACATCTAGGGGGAGCTTTACTCTAAGACTTGAGCTAAAGCAACTCTAAAGATGTGAACACAACAATGCTTTATGTAAAAGTGGTAACCCCACTTGAGCTTAAACGATGAGTATGACCTATGATCAAGTGTTCTCACTTGACTCCTAAGTCAATATACTCATATATAGATGACCTTGTCATCGCAAATTGCTTGATAGATGCTAGAATTGGTCATGCATGCCTTGTCACATATTTCATTTGCCATCTTACTGTGTGAGCATGCTGGTTGCATATTTTACTCATTCGAGGACATCCACTTGTTGTTTTGATTGTTTGGTTTTATTTCCTTTTGCCAAGTGGATGGACAAGAATGTCTAAGAACCTCCTCTAGCTATCTATGCTTTTCTCGTCTCAAACTCTATTCATGCTACATCACAAAATTTGATCAAGTCAGATTCGAACCACTCTGTGTGAGGAGCGCTCGGAGTCCCCGATTCGTCATAGACTTAAACTTCCAAAACCTCTTTATGATTCTCGGTCTGACCGATACCCTACTTTCGGTCCTACCGAGATCATTAAGTTGATCTAGGTTTTCGATCTCGGTGCAACCGATTTGAACCATTCGGTCACACCGAGTTGCAACAAATGTATACAGTTTTGCATCTCGGTGCCACCGAGTTGTTCCACTCGGTCACACCGACAGGGTCGGGCTATATATAGTCACGGGCAAAAATTTGGAAATTTCTCCAAACCCCTTCGCCCGCGCGATAGCCTGCTCTGCCAACTTGGTCTCCGGATCGTCTCCTCGCCGCCAGCCGCCTCCAGTCGCTGGTCTCCGTCGCCGTCAATGGAAATTCAACCCCACCGTTGCTGCCGTAGCGAGTCTCCAACGAACTAGGGTATGGACTCGATCTTTGTGCTATTCCCCAATCCGATTCTTAGCACATTGTGATCATCATGATTCTTGCCACGTTTGTTAAACTTCTATCCAGTCAATGAACTTGTAGATTAGGTTTAATTCGAAAATTTTAGGGTTAGGTTTCCGCCGAAACCATCTCGGACCCACCGAGTTGAAAAACTCGGTCCCACCGATTTGCCTTATGCCATTGCACAAGTGAGACTCGGTCTGACCGAGAATTACTTATCGGTGTGACCGATTTTGGAACTCGGTGAAACCCTAGCAGTCTCGGTGCCACTGAACTGTGACTCGGTCTGACCGAGCTCACTAGTTTAGGTGCCAAAACTGCTTCGGTATCACCAAATTTAGAAATCGGTAGATCCGAGATGCTTTCAGTGGGAAACTAAAACTAAGTTTTTGAATTATTCTTTTGCAAAAATCTCTGCATTTTGTGATGCTTATCCACTCTATCTCATCTATAACCTATTCACAGGGTCAGCAGTCAGAGTTTGCATCATGTCAGACCAAAGTGATAGCCAGAACTTGTCAGAGCAGCAAGTGCAGATGAGTGAGGGCACTAGTCCCTCAAGTTCCTCAGATGATGGCAGCAGGAGCACCCCTAGCAATCTGCCTAAAGCTGCCACAAGACAGAGAAAGAAGAGAACCTCAGACTCAGAAGATGAGGATTATGTGGCAGAAGAGGAAGCAACTTCCAAGAGAGTTGAGCCAGCACAGGGCATAAAACCAGGGATGAAAGTCAAAAGGCCAGCAGGCAGGCAGCCTATGTCAAAGGCCAGAGCTTCAACTGAGAAACCCACTCCCATAGAGCCAGTTGATGCTGAGGGAAAGAAGAGGAAGGAAAGGGTCAAGAAGACCGTAGCCAAAGTGCTCGGAAAGGCTTCCATCATGGAAGATGAGGATGAAGAAGAAGAGGTTGCTGCACCAGCACCTAAGGCACCCAAGCTGATGGGTGATGCCATAAGATCAGGGTCAACTGCTTCTAAGGCCAAGCCAGCTCCAAAGCCAAAGCCAAAGAGGAATACAAGAAGCATCCCAGCTGCTGAGAAGAATAAGGCCCCAGTGCCTGAAGCTTCTGAAGAAGATGATGAAGAGCATGTTCTGAGAAAGCTCAAGCCCAAGATCCCAGACCATAGTGATGCTCATCCTGTGGCTGAGGACATGAAGCTCAGAAGAGACTCAGGGCTGAGAAAGTGGAGAGAAGCAGATCCGTATGCTTCAAGGAGAAGAACTGCTGTTGATTACAGGTTTCACACTAAGGAATAGCAGGACTTCTATGAGACAGTTTTGTTGGACAAGAAGCCCATAGTTTGTGACATGAGATGCGTCAATTGGGAGTACATCAAGGACAATGAAGAACACTACCCTGGAGTGTATTACAGCTTCAATGCTTGTGGAGTAGCAGACTTTGTTGGGCAGAAGCTCACAAAGTGGAACGAGGAACTCATTATGCAATTCTACTCCACAGCACATTTTTACCCAGATGGAAAGATCACATGGATGTCTGAAGGTACGAGGTACCAGTCTACAGTTGCTGAATGGGCTCAGCTGATTAATGCCCCAGAAGAGCATGACGATGACTTGGACATTTATGCCAAGAAGAAGATGGACCACAACTCAATGTCAAACATGTACAAGGAGATTCCAAATGAAGCACTTGATACTTTCAAGTTTGGCTCAGTGCATTATCTTCTGTCAGGGCTGCCAACCATCAACTGGATTCTTAGGCACACCTTATTGCCCAAGTCTGGAGATCACAAGATGATCAGGGGCCATGCAATCAATTTGCTTCATGTATTTGATGTGCCTCAGAAATTCAAGGTCATGAGCCTCATAGTAGAAACTATCAAGAGGACTGCAGCAGATCAGAAGAGGAGCTGTGGTTATGCCCCTCAGATTCAGGAGTTAATCAACTCGAAGATGGGCACGGGCATATACTTGTTGGACAAGGAACACTTGCCTATTCATCCAGACTTTGAGGACAGCCAAGTTGTGATGAATGAGAATGAACCATCATCAGTTCAAGCACAAGCAAAGAAGGAGAAGGCAAGGAAGGAGGAAGCTGCCAAGATGCCAACTCAAGAGGAGGCATCTGAGTATTTCTTGAAAACCAAACAAGAGTAGCTTGGTTACTTGATTGCATCCACCCTGCGGATTGAGCAAGGACTAGCCACCCTAACTCAGAACCAGGCAAGCTTAGAGAGGATCATGGAACAAAAGTTCTATGACTTGGATGTCAAAGTGACAGAGATTCAGACTGCAGTGGAGCAGCTCCAGGATGACATGCAGGAGAGGAGAGGCAAGACTACAACTGATGCCTTTGCCAGAGTGCCACGAGGTCCGAGGTCGTCTGTAGTGCCAGTTGCTGACCCCAGAGCCACCACGTCTGCACCAGCTACAGCCTCAGTTCCACCAGCTCCAGCGTCCACTTCAGCCTCGACTCCGACCACGTCTACAGAAGGCTTCGTCCTTGGAGTGCTCCGGACTCCACCACCACCTGAAGATCAAGCCTGAGTGTCGACTTAGCACTATGCATTTTCTAGGAACTTTTTGGTAACTTGTTGCCAAAGGGGGAGAAAATGTATAGATCATAGGCTTCGAGAGAGAGAGAGTGTTGCTTTTTTTTCTCTCTTGCTTTATTTGGTGGTTTTTCGAACTTTATTTGCTTTTGTGTGAGATACTATGTCATTGCTCGTGAGAATTTGATGATCATGTGTTTGATCATAAGCTACACTTAATGTTTGCTTAATATTATCATCTTATCTATCTTATGTGATCATTCACTATTCTTGGTGATGAGTGCATGTATTTCATTCTTATCATTTTAAGCGCTTCACCAAGATGTATGTGACAAGGAAGAGTAACCCATGACTCCAACTCTTTGTGCATTTGCAGTCCAAAGCAAATTTTAAATATGCACAAATTTAGGGGGAGCTCTTACTTGTCACATACTTCTCAAAGCGACGATATATTTCATGCTTATTATCATTTGTCGAAGCTTTGATCTATATGTTGTCATCAATTATCAAAAAGAGGGAGATTGAAAGTGCAACTATCCCTAGGTGGTTTTGGTAATTCATAACAACATATAGCTCATTGAGCTAATGCTATTCCAAGATGACTATTTCAGGAAAGCTCAATGATTGGCATGGCATGGATGTGAAAGTGGAACCCTCAAAATGCTAAGGACAAAGGATTGGCTCAAGCTCAAAAGCTCAAGACTCTTCATTTTATATTTTAGTGATCCAAGATCACATTGAGTCTTTAGGAAAAGCCAATACTATCAAGGAGGGATGAGGTGTTGCTTAATGAGCCTCTTGCTTCATGTGCTTAATGATATGCTCCAAAACCCTCAACTACTTTCCCATATCCACATATGACCTAAACCCTAAGCCAAACTCGGTCCTACCGATTCTTTCTATCCGGCGCCACCGAGTTTCACTTGTCATAAGCCACTGCCAAACCCTAGCAATTCGGTTCTACCGATAGGGATATCGGTCTCACCGAGATGGGATTGCAAACTCTCTGTTTCCCTTTCGTAACTTTTCGGTCTCACCGAAAGAGCGAATTGGTCCCACCGAGATTGCAGTGTAAACTCTTTGTTTCCTTTTTGTAACTTTTCGGTCTCACCGAAAGAGCAAATCGGTCCCACCGAGTTTACCTGACCAACTCTTTGGTTAGCTTATTACCAAACTCGGTCTCACCGAGTTTGTGTAATCGGTCTCACCGAGATTACGTTATGCCCAAACCCTAACCATATCGGTCCTACCGAGTTGCATGTCAGTCCCACCGAAAATCTCTAACGGTCACTAGGTTTACCTTTTCGGTCTGACCGAGTTTGTTGATTCGGTCCCACCGAGATTGGAAAACTATGTGTAACGGTTGGATTTTGTGTGGAGGCTATATATACCCCTCCAGCTCCTCTTCATTCGTGGAGAGAGCCATCAGAACACATACAAAATTCCAACTCATATGTTCTGAGAGAGAACCACCTACTCATGTGTTGAGACCAAGATATTCCATTCCTACACATATGAATCTTGATCTCTAGCCTTCCCCAAGTTGCTTTCCACTCAAATCTTCTTTCCACAAAATCCAAATCCTATGAGAGAGAGTTGAGTGTTGGGGAGACTATCATTTGAAGCACAAGAGCAAGGAGTTCATTACCTACACACCATTTGTTACTTCTTGGAGAGTGGTGTCTCCTAGATTGGCTAGGTGTCACTTGGGAGCCTCCGACAAGATTGTGGAGTTGAACCAAGGAGTTTGTAAGGGCAAGGAGATCGCCTACTTCGTTGAAGATCTACCGCTAGTGAGTCAAGTCCTTCGTGGGCGATGGCCATGGTGGGATAGACAAGGTTGCTTCTTCGTGGACCCTTGTGGGTGGTTGCTTCTTCGTGGACCCTTTGTGGGTGGAGCCCTCCGTGGACTCGCGCAACCATTACCCTTCGTGGGTGGAGCCCTCCGTGGACTCGCGCAACCATTACCCTTCGTGGGTGGAGCCCTCCGTGGACTCGCGCAACCGTTACCCTTCGTGGGTTGAAGTCTCCATCAACGTGGATGTAGGATAGCACCACCTATCCGAACCACGGGAAAAACATTCGTGTCTCCAATTGCGTTTGAATTCTCCAAACCCTTCCCCTCACATTCTTGCAAGTTGCATGCTTTACATTCCGCTGCCAATATACTCTTTGCATGCTTGCTTGAATTGTGTGATGATTGCTTGACTTGTCCTGCAATAGCTAAAATCTGCCAAGAACTAAAATTGGGAAAAGGTTAAGTTTTTATTTGGTCAAGTAGTCTAATCACCCCCCCTCTAGACATACTTTCGATCCTACAGAGGCTCTAGCAACAAGTCCAAGTATGTGTTCATCATGAAGAAGATCATCAGTACTATGGAGGAAAGAAGCTCTTGCATTACTCATTCTTGTCGTTGCTGTAATTTGGCTAGTCATTCTCTGTCTAATTTTGGGAGAATACAACACCGAACGGTGGTTTGGCTTGGCTCTGGCTCGGAAGTAGTCCGAGATATTGTAGAACAAGAATGTAATCCTGTAAACTGTGCTGAGTAATGCAAAGATCTTCGATTCACGAAAAAAGGAAGGACAAAGGAACGGAGTGAAAGAGTTTTCAAGAAACTGGTGATTCACAAGGCTCTCCAGGTATTCGCAAAAGAAGAAAGGTTGTCCAAGTCGCCCCATGTTTCCGCCTCAAGGAGCACCCCTTGCATCTCCGCGGTGGTAGTATTGGGTGGTGCACCCCATCGCCCTCCCTGTCAACACCCGACGTATGAGTGCACAACCCTCATCGTCGTCTTCCAAGTAACCACTTCACCCATATGACCAACACAGCAAAACAAATCGCCCAGATGTAGCTTTTAGATGTGTTGGTCGTAGGCCGCCGCGGCACCACCCTCTCGTTGTCGCGCCGCCGCTTCCATCAGCTAAAGATATGAGGACTATGCACGATCTAGGACACCAATTTGATGGAGAGAGATACATGGCCCACAAGGGATGCCGCTTTCGTTGTGTCGGAATTATTCATAGGGTGGCCTCAGTTTTATTTTTCTTACTTGGAAGGCTAGCACCACATCTGGTAGTGTCGCCTAGCACATGTTGATGGACATAGTTCATCGCCGCGTCCCTTTGCATCTGGCCTTGAGTTTTTCCCCAGCGACTGGTCAATACGATAGTAACCAACGAGCTAGTCACCATTAGCGAAGAGTTTGGTGAACTACATCGACAATGTGAGCAAGAAGTACACGGCAGTCCCTTGCATTGGTGCTGAGTTTCTTCCCTACATCGAGGCCGATTAAGGTGACAAGTAGCGAGTGAGCCGGCTGTCGTTAACGAAGAGTGTTGTGACTTGTTGTGTCAAGGTTACCCCTGCACATTGAAGCATCTATACTAGTTATAAGAACATGACGAATTATGTGCACACATCCGCGGGGTTGGAAGGAGGGAACATCACGAACAACAAAATTTGCAGCCCACATAATTGGCCATGAAAGGTATACGACTTTTTATTGGGTATCCACTCACTAACGCCCCTTTCTATGTCCAACGTTTCTCCATAGGACCAAATCGTGTCCACAAATGATGTGTGCTCTATGAAGCACGCCAACGACAACGAATTGGTTCACTATGAGTACGAGGCGGTAGTGAAATTAGGTATACACACATTTCTATCATGTTTATTAGACCAGGGACGTGTGGTATTTTATCTCGCGTTGAAGCATCTATACTAGTAGAGTTAGGTGTCCACAAATGATGTGGATATGTACATTATCTGACACTGATCCGAGACTATTGCCTTACTTGGGGATCTTGTTGAAATAAAACAGATGTCCAACTTCTCAGAAGCCAAAGAAAGGCCTTACGTTTAGATTCATTTCCTTTATTGCCAAGGGCTTGGCTTATCAGAATTGATAGGATAATTCCTTGGGCTTGGTTACTCTGCTCCCTTACAAAATAAAGAACCTTTCCATGTGGTTTGACTTTGATCTGACTCTGTTTATTAGGATTCCTGTGTTTTTCCTATTCGTGTGAACCAAACACCTAACTCTGCAAAAGTCCTATATTTTCCAATCCTCTGTTTCACACATGTATTCCTATTCAATTCCTGTGTTTTTTCCTTCTTTGCTTCTTTAGAATCCTGTTGAGAGGCTGAAGTCTACAAATTCCTACATTTTCCAATCCTCTGTTTTACACATGTATTCCTATCCAATTCTTGCTTTTTTTCCTTTCCCGCGTTTTTAGAATCATGTAAGCCAAAGGAGCCCCAAGTCTGCAAAATTCCTATGTTTTCCGATCCTCTGGTTTTACACAAGCATTCATAATCCCTGTGTTTTTAGGATCCGTGAGCCAAAGGAGGTCTTACATGATGCAGTAGATCCGCCTTCTCAAGACCTCGCAAACAACAATTTCTCTTCCCCATCAAACCCTAATTACCTACCACCTTCCATAGAGAGTATACTATACAAGTGGATGATGGGGATGGTGGCGATGGTTTACACGGGGAGAGGAAGAAGCCGAAGGAGATGGAACCTTCTTGCAAGAAATCGGTGGAAGTGGGTCCGCCCCTACAACTCATCAAATCCGCCTTCTTTTATGTTATGCTCTGTACCTGCAAGGAGTTCAAGGGGAAAGCATTAGTCCTATCCAGACCGGTTAATTCTAGAACTATAAATAAGGGGCCAGGATCTTCTATATGCTTCTAAATGCAAGCATACTCTGCTTATCAACTATGTTTGCCTAACTAGACGCGTTGAAGCATCTATACTAGTCTTATTCTTATAACTAGACGATGCCCTGCGTGATTGCTGCGAGAATCTTGCTAAAAACGAAGTGCTAAATAAACTAAAACAATGCAAGAGTATTATGCATGACTAAGTTCATAAAAAACATGCATACATGAGTTGATGAGATGCCATGCTTGCATGAATGAATAAATTAATGCATAAAAGTAACTCATGACTACAAGCATGACTTGATGATGTACTAGCATTGTTGCATGAAGAGGAAAATTAGATAGTGGGTTGCAACTATTTAAAAACTGATGATACCCCGCACGTTGTTGCGGGAATATTTTGTAATATATCTCAATGTGATTCAGTGTATGAAACATATATTAATGGATAGAACTGAAACTACATATACTTTATTATGTTGGATCACTATATAGTTGTAAAATGTTTATTAAATATAAATAGAAAAATAGAATAGAATTCGCATGTTGAGATAGGTCTTTTTTCATGCAGGTTTCATGATGATGTGGTATGTTTGCATGTTGAGAGAAATAGTTAGTGAATGCTAGCTATTTAGATATAGAACGATGTGACATGCTTGCATGTTGAGAAAAATAGTTAATGAGGGCTAACTATTTAGATATAGAAGATACATTAATAAAGAAACCGTGGCCAAAATAATGGACGGTGAGATGCCGCGAGGCACACATTTGGTCCGGCACGAATCATAACGTGACCACCAAACGGGGTGTGAGCGAAATCAAGGGCAAAGACAGGCAAAACCCCGTCCAACACACTCTCCTCCTCCGCTTGCTCCGTTTCCCCCAAATCTGCCGCACGACCCAAACAAAACCCTTGCGGCGGCGACCCACCCCATCTCCGGCGGCCAAGCGGAATGGAGCGCTCGGCGGCGGGCGCCTCGTACCAGCGCTTCCCGCGCGTGCGGATCCGCGAGCTCAAGGATGAGTACGCCAAGTTCGAGCTCAAGGACACCGACGCGAGCATGGCCAACGCCCTCCGCCGCGTCATGATCGCCGAGGTCCCCACCGTCGCCATCGACCTCGTCGAGATCGAGAGCAACTCCTCCGTCCTCAACGACGAGTTCCTCGCGCACCGCCTCGGCCTCATCCCGCTCACCTCCTCCGCCGCCATGTCCATGCGCTTCTCCCGCGACTGCGACGCCTGCGACGGGGACGGCTCCTGCGAGTACTGCTCCGTCGAGTTCCACCTCGCCGCCCGCGCCACCGACTCCGGCCAGACGCTCGAGGTCACCTCCACCAAGGACCTCCGCTCCACCGACCCCAAGGTCTGCCCTGTCGACCAGCAAAGGGAGTACCAGCAGGCCCTCGGCAACGTCGACGCCTACGAGCCCGATGCTGCCGGTGACCACAGGCAAGTCGCGCTCTCCGTTTCGGCCCATTCTGTCAATCTGTATTCTTTATTTCCTATTATTAAACCCCCAAGTATTGATGAAATGACGACCTCTGCCTGATCACAGAACCCAACTAACCCTAGTTAGCCATTATACAAGCAGCTTATCTGTATGATGAATTCCTAATTCAGCTATCCGTCTCTGTCTCGGCAACGTCGACGTCTACGCGCTCGATGCTACCGGAGACCATATAGCATGAGGTACTTCAAATAGTGCAGTGAAAGTTTATTCTCGTCACTGCACTATTTGAAGTACCTCATGCTCATCATCGTATCTGTAGATGATTCAATTTGATGGTTAATTTGTATCGAAAGGTCTCAATTACACTTTCACGACATTGTCCCTGCGTTCATTCTTGTATTTTAAATCAGCATTCTGCTACTAGCAGTCTAACAGCGCATGTAATTCAATCATGCTCAACCAGGTCTCAGTTTCAGATTAAAAGCTCTGCGTGTGCTACAGTTGCTCATAGGTTCAGTTGGTAGGAGGCCAAAGCGCCAGCATTTTACTTTATCTATGCCAAAATGCTAGTCGTCCTCACTTACACTACCGCCTGCTTTCACTACATTCAAATTGCAATGACTCAAGTGAAACTATATTTGTATCGTTGTACAACATCTTCAAGTGCGATCGGCATTAAGACGAAGGCATATATTTATTTAGCCAAAGCAATCTTGTATTGTTGATTCCAATGAACACTTATTTTTGTATCCTTCAACTGTATCTGAACTAAACCAGCACTTCCTAGTAATAGTGTTGCTATCTCTGAATTCTGAAGATGGCATATTCCTGCTAACATTGAAATTTGGAAATTTGTCATACTAATCCATTAGACATTTTCTTTGTGTGGAAGTATTGATAATGTCATGTAATCTAACATTTGAATAGATCATTTATGTACAGAGTTCAATAGCTTTATTGGTTGTGTAAACCTCTTCTAACACTTTGTTTGTTAGACATTTAGTACACATGGATGCTCTGTTAAATCACATTCTGTATTTCCGTCGGAATCACTGGGAAGATATAAATGTACTGCAACATCAGGTTCTCGATCTCTTTCATGGCATGTAGTTCAGGTAGCATAAAATACGTCGATCTCTTGTTTCGATTGTCATGTTCAGTGCTTTTGTTGAAGCCTCCGAAAATTTGTGTCCAGTGAAACTTATAAATTGTTTATCCTTGTTGGATATGCACATTCTATGCTTGTCTAGATACCTTTCTGGGTTATATACATACTACATGGTCGTTATTGTGCATCCTTTGCGCAGAGAAATTATTTACTTTAGACATTGATATCACTTTTAGAAAAAGGAGGGAGCAACAAGAGGTTGTAAAAGAGAGACAGAAAAGAAGCTACCATGCAATTTCCTTTTACTTTTCAATAACGTAAACAGACGAGCTTGATGGCGGCCTAAGGCGAGCACCACCCGCTCTAGCGCCTAGGCGACGCCTAAGCGCATAAGGCGGGCATATTTGTAAGGCGCTGCCAGGGCGCCTTACTTATCGCCTAAGCGTCCAAGGCAGGACGCCTTAAAAACAATGCTACACAGTAGAGCCTAAGTTGTGCGTGCCTTTTGCCATGAGGTTATATTATAACTCGTACCCTAGTGTTCATCACCTCATTGTTCCATGGTGTTCATCCATATGCCGCAAGTTTATCTGCCTATAATCTGCTCAATTTTCCATTTTCCATCAAAGTGTACAGATTGTAATGCTTATATTGGGACTTGGGAGTACCACTAAATCTGAGAATGTTCGGGGAACTGAACTAAACCTCAACTGAACCCGCATGATCAATTTGGGCAAACCAAACCTAACTAATCCTCTTTAATTGTTATTTAAACCCAAACCAAACTGAACCACGTCCTCACTCCACCTAAACTGAACTGAACCTATGGCTGAAACCATGGTTTTAGCCAATGGGTAAACAACAGTTCCATACCATGTTGCCTCCTACGTTCATGGCAAATGGCCTGGTGCTGCTCCCAGCTCTCTGCCTTCGTGAACAGCTTGTAAAGGAGTGGTTGAGCGGGGCAGTGGTGAGCAGAGCGATGCACCTCATGTGCCGGCGCCGCCCGTTCTCGTCAGTGCGGCGGGTCGTACATGCGCGTGACCGCCGTCGCGCTTCCGAGAGCTGAGCATGATCTTCAGCTGCTCCCACAAGGGTGTTGTCGGCGCCGGCGCCGCTGGACGACTCTCCTTGGATGCGGCATTGTGGCTCAGCGTCGCGGGGGCGGGGACGCCGGGACGGCGAGAGGTGGCGGCGGTGGCTACAGGAACGGGGAAAGAGTGAGTTGTCGAGCAGACCTACGAAGTTCGAACGAACCTTGGGAACCGGTTTGGAATCACGGTTTGAGCCTGGTTGGAAATTGAACGGTTTAAGCTCATACCTGACCACACCCACCTATTATTCACACGAAACTGAACCAAACCAAATTGTTAGCAGATACAACCCATTAACGACCAAACCAAAGAAGCCCACATGATTAAACTGAACCAATACACCCGGTTATACGAAAACCATCCCCAGGTTTAAGTACCACTCTGTATGTCACATGTATCTTTCCTTCTCTTCTACAGTAAGTTAACCAATTCATTTTCATTTGTAAGCAGTTAAAGAAAAGAAAGGCGCCTTTTTTTGTACATTCTTCTTTTCCCTCTTCTTTCATTCCATCATAATGGGGCATTATGAAGGGAAGTACTGAGCATTTGGTTATTAGCTGATCTTGCATATTAATTGTACACACTAATCTTATGTGGGACAACACTGCAAATGACTCAATTTTCCATATCCCATGCAGATTGTAATACTTTTGTTGGAAATACTACTGTGTATGTCACATGTTCTTTCCTTCATAAGTTAACCAAATCATTTTCCTTTGTAAGCAGTTTTAAAGAAAAGAAAGAGCCTTTTTTTGTTACTATCTTCTTTCCCTTTTTCTGTTATTCCAAAATAATGGAACGTTATGAATGGAAGTAAAACTGAGTATTTGGTTATTAGTTGATCTTCATGTTAATTGTACACACTAATGTTATGTGCAGTAAGCACTACAAACGGCTAGGCCACACTTCTTATCGTCAGTGGCATCTTTAGGAGGGGGATAAGACTTTGTACCCCTTAATGGTTTGATTGAATAACCTCTCGGTCAGATGCACATTTATTGATTATGACATTTGGCTGTCTATCTATCTGACACTGATCCGAGACTATTGCCTTACTTGGGGATCTTGTTGAAATAAAACAGATGTCCAACTTCTCAGAAGCCAAAGAAAGGCCTTATGTTTAGATTCATTTCCTTTATTGCCAAGGGCTTGGCTTATCAGAATTGGTAGGATAATTCCTTGGGCTTGGTTACTCTGCTCCCTTACAAAATAAAGAACCTTTCCATGTAGTTTGACTTTGATCTGACTCTGTTTATTAGGATTCCTGTGTTTTTCCTATTCGTGTGAACCAAACACCTAACTCTGCAAAAGTCCTATGTTTTCCAACCCTCTGTTTCACACATGTATTCCTATCCAATTCCTGTGTTTTTTCCTTCTTTGCTTCTTTAGAATCCTGTTGAGAGGCTGAAGTCTGCAAATTCCTACGTTTTCCAATCCTCTGTTTTACACATGTATTCCTATCCAATTCCTGCTTTTTTTCCCTTTCCTGCGTTTTTAGAATCCTGTAAGCCAAAGGAGCCCCAAGTCTGCAAAATTCCTATGTTTTCCGATCCTCTGGTTTTACACAAGCATTCATAATCCCTGTGTTTTTAGGATCCGTGAGCCAAAGGAGGTCTTACATGATGCAGTAGATCCACCTTCTCAAGACCTCGCAAACAACAATTTCTCTTCCCCATCAAACCCTAATTACCTACAACCTTCCATAGAGAGTAGACTATACAAGTGGACGATGGGGATGGTGGCGGCGGCTTACACGGGGAGAGGAAGAGGCCGAAGGAGATGGAACCTTCCTGCAAGAAATCGGTGGAAGTGGGTCCGCCCCTACAACTCATCAAATCTGCCTTCTTTTCTGTTATGCGCTGTACCTGCAAGGAGTTCAAGGGGAAAGCATTAGTCCTATCCAGACCGGTTAATTCTAGAACTATAAATAAGGGACCAAGATCTTCTATGTGCTTCTAAATGCAAGCATACTCTGCTTATCAACTATGTTTGCCTAATTATTTTGTTATTATATACACCCTCCGTTCCTAAATATGTCTTTCTAGAGATTTCAACAAGTGACTACATACGGAGCAAAATGAGCGAATCTACACTCTAAAATATGTCCATATACATCCGTATGTGGTAGTCCATTTGGAATATCTGAAAAGACAAATATTTAGGAACGGAGGGAGTACGTTAGATGGATATGTACATTAACTAAGGTCCAAAGGATTAGTAACACTAAATCTTCTCCTACATGCACAGAGCATGCACTATTGATATGTTCTGCTGCTGTCACAATAAAATTAAGCTACCTTGTTATATGTGTTAACTTTTGGTCTAAGGGATTTAGTGGCATCTTTTCTTTACATATCTTGGTCCTCTTGATAATAAATGTTTGAACACTGCCCTTAAGTTTTCTCTTGTTTAACTAATGCTTATTGTATTGAGCTTTAAATAATGATATCTTATTTCAGGGGCATATTAATTGTAAAGCTGCGCCGTGGGCAAGAGCTGCGTCTTCGAGCAATTGCCAGGAAGGGGATTGGAAAGGACCATGCCAAATGGTCTCCAGCTGCTACTGTGACCTTCATGTATGAGCCTGACATACGTATTAACCAAGAACTCATGGAGACACTTACACTTGAGGAAAAACAAAGCTGGGTGGAGAGCAGCCCTACAAAAGTATTTGACATCGATCCTGTCACCCAACAGGTCAGCTTGTTCTCTACTAGTGCTTCTCCATCACTCGTTTCAATAACATCATCGACGAATACACGAAGTTTATTTTTTTTTTCATATGCTATGATAAACTATTGGTAGATTCATTGTGTGCGAGCGGGGCCGCACACACGGGCCTGTGGACAAACTATTCCTAGATTCACCAGACATCTTGCAGTATTAGTCAAATCATTCAACACCATAACTATGATGTTATGCAGTCTCCATGCATTACGTTAGATAGCCGTCAATATTTGCTGATGCTGTAATCGGTCACTACAGTGGTGTAGGCATTTCATCGTTACATAGCACCTGCTATCATAAGTGGCGCCTGTGTTTCTATTCGGTGCTTGTGTACTTATATCTGCTATCTATTTTTCTGTCTGAGAATTAAATTACTGTCAAATACCTGATTGACTTTATTTTTTGGTCTGGTTGACAACTTGACATATCAATACACATAGTGCTGATGCTTCATAGTAGTGATTTTAACAACAAATTCTACTAGATATTACTGAAATACACTCCCTCTGATCCTATTAATTGTCGCTCACTTAGTACAACAAGTTGTACTAAGACTACCCACAATGGGAGTAACATAGGTGGTAACATCACACATATCTAGACAAAATAGATGATGTGGCAAGTAATAAATGAAGAAAGAGAGGCATGTGGTAACATAGCTAGTTACTACTAGTACGAGTAACATCAAACATACCAAGATAAGATGAGTCTATAGCATAATAAATGAAGTGTTGCATGATACCACACATATGTTACTCCCCACTGTGGAGGTAGTAACATATGCATGCTACTAGTCTAAGTTACTCCCCATTGTGGCTAGTCTAAGTGAGCTTGTTGTACTAAGTGAGCGACAATTAATATGGATCAGAGGGAGTATTAGATTACCCACAGTGGGAGTAACATAGGTGGTAACATCACACATCTCCAGGCAAAACAGATGATGTGGCGAGTAATTAATGAGGAAATAGGGGCATGTGGTAACATAGCTAGTTACTGCAACATCACACATACCAAGACAAGATGAGTCTACAACCTAATAAATGAAGTGTTGCATGACACCACACATATATTACTCCCCACTATAGAGGTAGTAACTTAGACTAGTCTAAGTTACTTCCATTCTGACTAGTCTTAAAATGGACTACTCAGAGCAATAATTGTTCTCTCAATATTTTACTAGTAACATGTGATTGTAAAACTCTGTTTCTTGTTACCAAATTGATGTTTCCATTCCTGATGGACATACCGCAAATTGCACTCTCCTGTTTACTAAACTCTTGGGTAGGCGCTTCTTGCGAGTCCAACCAGAAGAAACCCCAAAAAGATTGTCTGCTCAAACTCAATTGCTTCTCCAAAGTGTGAGAGCACAAAATTACGGCAAATCAGCAACCACAACAACATATGCAAACCATGCTAATGATTGTTAAAAGACATTCCTAAACTCTTAGAGCTCTACTAACTAAAGTTTACATCTAGCATTCCGTTGTTGGGGAGAACTATCCCATCACCATCCAAATCACATGCACCGTTTGCAGCCACTAAATAATTAGCGTGTTATGTCACTCAGGATCTCAGTCTCGTTCTTCGTGCGTAGGAATTTGAGAAAAATGTCCAAATGCTTTGTAAAATTCCTCCGTTTTTCCTCTGAAACTGAGAACAAAGGAAAATTTCCTCAATTTTTCCTTTGCTACATGCCTTTGAACCAAAGGCTTGAATAGTGCCACCATAGGAAAATTTCCTATTCCTATGTGTTTCCTCCACTTCTCCTTTGAACCGAAGTTTCTTTCAAGGCCTTTTTGGATTGCAGGATTTTCAAAACGTAGGAATAGGGAAAACACAGGATTTGGATGTCACATAACGTGAAATCCTATAGCATTACAAAACACAGCAATGTCCGCAATAGGTGCCTTTGGATGGTGCACAGGAAACAACACACGAATTTTAGAGGATTGAGGAGAGAGGGTAGGGAAAGATGAGTTTAAGTGCATTGGACTTCTCAAAGGAAAAATAAAATGAGGTGCGAGCTCTTGTTGAGATTCCTATGGACGGAGCATAGGATAGGAATTTCGTGACCTGAATCCTATGAAATTTCTTCCATCCAAAGAAGCACTCAATGTATATGTACTTGAGGCCCTACACCTGGCAATCATAAGTGTAAAGTATAAATGCTATGTGTCTGTGTAAGTAGATAGTCCTCTGGAAGCTTAAATGCAAACCTAGAACAAATACATGCCTGATACCTGCTACAATTTGTGCATATCTCATATGACGATAAATAGCCAAAAAATTGGCATCATCACATACTATCATTTCTAATAAATTGCTTAGATTATTTATAATATACCTACCCATGTGTTGGAAGTGGATTTACACTTTGTCAACTCCTGAATTGGCCTTTTAAGGGTTCATTCCACCTGACCTCCTCATTCCCTTAATGGGTCTTGTTTTGCTCAATAAACCATGTCATGCTTGGGGCAAAGGCCTTGGGACTTGTGGTACATGCGTTTTAGTTAAGCATATCTTGAGGAACTTCTGTCACTATGTGTCTTGCAAACATTTAGTTATATTTTCTTCGAACACCTTATCCAGCATAGCTCATTCTAAAAGAATGATCAAAACAGTAAATGTCGTCGTCTGTCAGATTGACTGATTTTTATTTACATAAAACGGTAAATGTTATCAAATGGCTACCTGTTTATGATATTTTCAAATTATTATGTTGGTAGATGGGGTTTCATATCTGTAAGTGCAAATTAAGCCATGGAGCTGTCTGTTTGTAATAGTATCATTGATTTTGGGCATGCCTACTTGTGTGTGGCTTTCAGGTGACGATTGTGGACCCAGAGGCCTACACGTATGACGATGAGGTGATCAAGAAAGCAGAGGCCATGGGGAAGCCAGGATTGGTAGAGATCAACGCCAAGGAGGACAGCTTTGTGTTCACTGTGGAGACAACGGGCGCCATCACAGCCTATGAGCTGATTATGAACGCTATCACAGTCCTGAGGCAGAAGCTGGACGCTGTCCGCCTGCAAGACGATGACGGCGATCTTGGTGAGCTCGGCGCCCACCTTATCGGAGGCTAACCACCGCTTGTCCGGGAAAGAAGTCGCCAGCGGTATCTTTGTTTCTCCGTATCTAGGCTCGTCTCGTCTAACTGGCTTGCCTGTGGCAAAAGGCAGTGGATGCTTCCTTTGATACCCAGCACCAGAACTCTACGGTAATCGCCTTTGTATCCCTCTGTTTATGCCCTGACCTCTGCCGGAACTCTGTACGTGCAAAAACACCATGGGCGCTGAAGCTTAGCCGCACTGTGGGACAAGAGAATAGCTGGTAGCCCATGATTGGCGGTGGTGATACGGCGTGGTGTCTTGAATGCATAGTTATTCGCAGGTCTCCCGCCCCCATACCCAGACCAGATTCATAAGCTTTGTGGGGATTAATGTAGTAGAGTACTCGGATCGATCCATGCATGCACGGTACGTAGTACCAGGTTGCGAGTTGAATGATGGGCGGCGGTACAAGGGTACCGTTGGATTGGGATCGATGGCTAGTTTGTTTGCTTAGATCGGCCTGGCAGGCGTGCTGCCGAATGCGGCGCCATGTGGGTCGGGGTCGGTACGGCGTTTGAGTGATGGATGGATGTACCGCAGGATTTGGTGATTACTAATCCGGTTAAATGCTCATGTCGCTTCTCTTGCTTGTTTACTCTTTTCTATCTACTCCCTCCGATTCGGTGAATAAGTCATTCGCGTAGTTCTAGGTTAATGATTTAACTATCTAAATATGTATTATATGTGATAAAAAATATATTTTTAAAAACTACATACGTGTAGAAATTATATTTTCCATGACATATAATACATATTTAATTCTTCAAATAGATGACCTAGAACTATGCGAATGATTTATTCATCTGCTGTGGGTTTTGGTTTCATTCGTGGTAATTCCGTTTGCTGCCACCGCGCCGCACTGTGCGTACGTATGTATGGCGTACGCGGTGCTTATGTACGGGACGGCAGCCTGCAGGCGGCTTGAATGGAAGTGTCCCACGGGCGTTTGTTTCGCCGCGTTTACTCTCCCGTTCCATCCATAGCCCCTTCCCGCTCCCGGTGACACGGGCGCTACGTGAAGTGAAAACAAGGCGACGGCTGTTTGCTCGTGATTTTGCCGGGGCGAAGTTGATTGGGTGTCGTCGAGCCTAGGTAGGTTTCCAACTAGCAGCACGTAGTATTTGTACTGGCGCCATTGTTGTGCGAGTCTTGCCAGCCATGCCACGCCTCACGACTCACGAGCGGTGGTTTTTCTAGCAAAAAGGCTTGGGCTCCTCCACATCTCGTTTTGGGCCAGAGGGCTATGCTGGATGATTTCGACCACCTTTTTTTTTGCAGACCGGTCCCAGTCGTTTCAGTAACGCAACTGTAGGCCTGATGGGATTCGGACACGACGGCTGAATGTTTCTACAGTTGCTATCTTGGCTAATGAGTAGGAGTAGCCCCTTCAAAAAAAAAAATGAGTAGGAGTAGCGCCGATGGCAGATTAGTGAGCCCTTGATTGGGAAAGGTGGTCCGTTTCGCATATTAGTACCAAATGATGATCGATTTCCTTCCCCAAGCACAGTATACTTACCATGATAGTATGATGATTTCGAGTTTCTTTGGCAGTAGTACATCCGTGGCATTTAAGTAGTACGTACTACGCCCTATAAATGCAAAACCCAGGACTAGTAGTAGTAGTGGTGTCATTAGGGGTGGAGATTCCTTTGGATACGGATGTTGGGCGTGGCCGTTCTCTCCTGTGGGCTGTGCACACGCTTTTCTCAGCATGTCTCCTGGATCCACCTGTGTCTCACTATACTACACAATGCTTGGTTGGTTACCCAGGGCAGGGCAGAGATGCACACTAATCATTACATGCATGTTGCTGCAAGTGAGTGAGTGAGTGAGTGGACTTGGGGATGATGGATGATTACATCGATCTCGTCTGGGCTACAGCACGCATGCATGCACTCACGCACGTAAAGCTCAGGAGGAGGAGGAGACCAATGGTGGGAACTTGGATTGATGTATCAGGTGCGCCCAATTCAAGGCTCATCATGCTGCCGCTGCCCTCCTCCACCACGCCACTCGATACGACACGTCCATCGCCTGGCGCTTTGCATCCTCCTCCACTCCTCTCCCGGTCGAGCTAGCTGCTCTCACTCTCGCACACGCAAAGCCTGTGTGATGCATGACGTGCCATGGCAATGGCATGCGTGCGTCTTGACCCTACCACATTTACATGCAATGCAACCAAATCAATTCGATTGCGCCGTTTGCATTACTCACATTGCATGTGCATGAGAGGAATGTCCTGCCATGTTAGCAGCAGCAGCTTACTATTCAAAGCTATGGCGCTCCTATAACATGTGGTTATCTTATCATTCAATGCCGAGTTCGGCCGACATGTCAGCCCAAATAACTATCGCAATAAGTGCTCGGTTCACCCTGTAAGTTTTTTCTACTTCTTCATACAGACTTCTTTCTAACTCTGTAGACAGCAAAGTCACTTGTACGTCGGACACAAAAATATGTACTCCCTAGTCTATTCTATGGCGCAGATAGCTAACAATACAGTCTACAGACACAAACTCCTGAGCACTTAGATTACTCTGGCAGAGAGGACTGATGTACTACCTCTGTTTCTAAATATAAAACGTTTTGGCAGCGTAAACTGAACTGCCAAAACGTCTTATATTCAGGAACATAGAGTGTATATTATTGGTTAAACTATCAAAATGTCATATATTTAGGAACAGTTTGTGTACATTATTGGAGCATACAGTACTATGTATAGTACTGCTACTGGTAGTAACAGAATTTTATGTGCAACTTGACACATTTTACAACAATGCAGTGCAGGGCCTGAACCCCCCAACCAACCCAAACACAATATCCAGAAACCACATCCGTTCTCACCAACAATACGGTGTGGTAAGATCTACGACGTGCGTAGTGTACATGCTATTTAATGAAGTACGTACTCCATACATGATGCTGGAGGGCAAGGGCAAGGCGCGCAAACCCGTTTCGCCATTGCTGCAGGCTGCAAGCCTGCAGCCTCCATTAATTATGCTGGAGTGGTAGTATAGCTGGGGAGGGTTCACATCTTGTGAGTGACCCAGTTCATCAATCAACCCAGGAGGGGAATGGAATTACCTGGTGGAAGCAAGTAAGTATAAGGAGCAACTTGAACTGTGCATGCGATCACGATGTCCTTCAATGTTCCCGGCCGGACCGCGGGTTTTAAGTGCTCCGATCTCGGGCTGTTATTGTACAGTACCTTAATGGATCTGTTGCACGTACGACGTACGTACGCCTCTCCCTTCCAATCTGCGTGACTAGGCCTACATGGAGTACATACGTTGCAGCAGTACGTGCATCCACTTGAACCGCGAGAGGCCCATCTAAGTGCAGCATATCTATCTGGGTCGAAAACAACCTACCTAGCCGCATGCACGTAAAATTGTAAACAAATTCCTAGTATAAGATAAAAGCAAGCATGTATGTATTCAAGTCTTTAGCATTCCTGTAAAGTTTCATAAACAACACGGGCATTTCTTTTCTTTTCTTTTTAAAAAGGCCAAAGGCCATATATTATAGTTGATATAAACCCTCGAAAGCCTAACCTTACACACCCTCCTCCTCCTCACGCACTTGCAGGCGGCACGCCTTTGAGCGATGCTTGATGCCCACCTTTGGACCTCTCAAACACCAATACACCATCGAAGCTACAAAAACGTTGTTAACACAACCGTCAGGAGGTCCCCGTCGGAGCTAGAAGGCACTGATGACATCGTTCTAAATCATAGATCGTCGCCCCAAGGAAGGCGGCAGCAAAGAGGGCTGGACGACCACCCTAGATCCAGCCCGATAGATCCTAGGAGATCTAACCTCACAAGCTCACTGACTAGGTTGAAGCTGGCCGAACATCACCGGTCGGAGAAGAAGCCAAAGGACAAGACAATAAGCGACATCATCCACTCCATTAGCTACAAGACCACATGCATAACACAAAGACACTACCAAATCCACCACTCTAAAGTGGAGCAACTAGGTGATACTCCACTCTCCTTTGTGCCACTGAAGGGGTAGACTAGGAATTGAGAAAACTTTATTCTTAAGACGCCGCCGTCACCACCACGCCGCCACCTGAGAACAAAATTCTAATCCTAAGAGACCCAACTAAAGCGTCCCAACATAGATTTGATGTCGTCAGCCACATGAGCGACAGGCGAAGGAGGAGGAGACTCGTGGCCTGGCCGACATGAGCTTGGGGAGCTGTTTTTTAGAGGGAGGCAATGAATTTTTTTAGACGTGCGATAAAACCAGTGCCAATCTCTTCACTATATAGTCGGCCGGGTATGAGACATATGTCGACCTGTTTTATCATTTTCTAAAACTTATAATTATGTTAATACGACGAAGCTTTCATTATAGAGTGCATGTAATCCCATAATCGGAAACAGTAAGAGTATGACCCAATATACTCAGGTTGCCCCTTTTCATAGCGAGACGAGCTTAGCTCAGATCAGATAGTTCGGTTTCTTGTGGTGGAACCAATCCATCCGGGTTTAAGTTCTGAACTTGCCGCTCGTGCTCGTATTTTTCGTTCAAAGAGGCGAGCCAAAAAAAAAATGGTTTCTCCTTTTCAATACAAGATACGTACAAAGCACTTGTACGTCTTGTTGCCTCATTCAGCTACTATTGAGTTTTCAGTTAGATTCGCATGGCAGGTGTGGGTTGTCTGTGTATCTCCCCTGTGCGCACCGCGAGTTTTGAGTGCGTTTTCTTGTCTCTCTTTTTATGCACACCGCCGCCGCTGGAAGCTGACTGTGGCGAAAAGGGAAGAGCCAGCCAAGGGTCAAATAGATTGCCATCATGTATTATTCTCCGTTCCTTTGGCCCAGACACTTTGCTGGAATTGGACTTGTCAAGGCAAAGCAAATTAAAGGGAGGCAAGAAGCAAAGTCAGATGAAAAGCATCATGCTGAATGCAATATTCCAGCTCAAGAGAGCATAGATGTGATCTCGGTCAGATTGTAGCTGCCAGGAAAGAATGGCGAGTGAGACCGGAAATCCAATTCGGCTCTTTTTTTTTGAACATTAGTATAGACACAAGCGCTCATATACACGCGCATACACCCATCTCTATGAACGCGCGCGCGCACACACACATCCTACCCCTATGAGCATCTTCGAAAGACTGAGCCGGCATATCATCTTGAGATTTACGAAGTTACCATAGGCGCCTCGTCGTCGACGGGAATGTCTCCTCCCACTGAATGCGCATCGCCAAAAATTCTGAAATAAATCTAAAAATAAATACGAGCATCAGGATTTGAACCCTAGTGGGCTGAAAATACCATAGTCCCTCTAAGGTCCTGTACAATGGAGATGCCTCCACAGGTGCTTAAGGGAAAAAACCAGGTTTTTTTGCTCCTGGGCGCTAGACCAGGTGCTTGAGATAGGCAACAGAAGCAAAAGTTTGCTTCCGGTTGGCACCGATGCTTCAGCCTTTCGATGGCAAACAAACTCTCTCTCTCTCTCTCTCTCTCTCTCTCTCTCTCTCTCTCTCTCTCATCACATATATTAATCCAGCCTAAGCACCTGTACGAGGCACTGCCCATTGTAGGTGTCAATTTTTTCTAGGAAGCAAGCATACTCTCTCCTTAAGCACCTGTACATAAGCATTCCCCATTGTATAAGGCCTAACCATCCAATCACAGGCTGGTTCGCTCCAATTCGGCTCTTGGGAACATATGCTCCTGCACATTATTTTTCTTTTTGCAAATGTAAAAAATAATTAAATAGACGTGTTCATTGTCACACTCAAATGCTACATGCAAGCATTTTGCCCTGTGAAAAAAAAATAGTCGAACGCCAAATGTTACTTTCAAATGTTATATTTATTTTTGTTTTTCCGATAGACAAAAAGAAGTTGCTATCCCGTTTCACATGAAAATTATCAAGTGCACTTGTCACACTAACAAAAACATCTACAATTTTTTTGAATTTTATTTAATATTTATTTTTAATTTATTGCTCATGAGGGAGCACGTGCACCCCAGAGCCAAAGCGGCCATCCCGAGTGAAACCCCCCCACGCAAACACAAACGAAAGAAGAATGGTGAAGGAAATGCCCATCTTCTTCTTCGATGGTAGAACGCAACGGACAGGAATGGGGCTACTGGTTGATGTGTTTTGTCTTGTTGCATCGGTAGATGAGAGAGAGGGAGGCAATCTTTTGGCCATGTTTTCCGCCTGAGGGCGACTTGTGCGTATGATTTTGTTCCATGCATCAGCTGCAGCAGGTCGGCCTTTTTGCAGAGCTCGGGCGGGGTCACGACTCGCTACGCCTTTTTCCACGGGGCGCTCCAACTCATGCATCCAAGCATACTGTTCCCGTTCACATGCTTTGACGTATATATATGGTTCATGTGTGATCATGGCATTGCACTCTGCTTTGGATATCTCCCAAGAGGCCAAGATACTGTCAATCTTTTCTTTTTTCACCCGTAGATAGATACTGTCAATCTTAGCAGAGTAGTTGGACATCCGAGTTAAGTCCACACAAGATCCACCAAGAGCTCCGTTTTTAACGCGCACGTGAAGTCAATGTGTTCTGACTTGGGGTAGCCCTTTGTCCACGAGCAGCGAGACTCTTTGCCACCCGCTCTTGTCCTTTGCCTCTTGTTTGGACTAGAACTCAGATAGATGGGCACATTCAAACATACATAATATATATGTAGCGAAGGAAAAGCAATGTGTCGGCGATGTCGCTCTAATACGGGGTAAACGAAACTAAAATTTGCTCAGGATTTCCACGTGACCGGCTCCCTCTTACCCCCTCTTTTAACATGAGAGGTAAGAATATGTAATAGATCCGAATCTTTGATCTCATTAAGTAGTGGTTTGATTAACTCTTACCTTTTTACCTCACTTGTAAAAAAAAAAGTAAAAAGGAGCGTGTTAAATTTGCCTTGATTGATCTAGTTTCCTCGTAGAGCCAGAGGAGAGGAGGGTGTCCACAAGTGCCAAGGATGGTCCTTCCTTGCTGCCATGGCGCTGGCATGATGGCATGCACATCAACAGGCTTGGCCTGGGCTGGAGTGAAGTGGAGTGGAGTGGACTAGCTTAGCTAGCACAGGAGCCAATGCATGCTTGCATAGGGAGCCTTTTGTTTTTCTTGCACATGTGGCATGTAGCGGTGGCCAAAGGAGCCCGCGCGAATCGCATATTGTAAGTTGCCTCTCGAGTGCCGGCCAGAGGTAGTGAACGAGCACGCCAACACCAAACATTTCTTTTCTCTAATCACCGGGGAGGCACTGTTTCCTAGTGGCAAACCGGACCACCCTGGCCCTCGCAACAGGCATCCGTTTTGGCACTTTTTCTCCCTCTTCTTCTTCTTTTCTCTTTGCCACATAGACTCTCTAGGAAAATGGGAGTGGCGTTTTGGCTCTGGAGAGCAAATGCTCCTGGATGAACAGTAAGTTCAAAAAAATATGTGTTAAATAAAATTTAAAAATTCTGTTTTCAGATGTTTATATGGTGCCTCACAATTTTCATGCGAAACGGAATAACTGTGCTTCCTCAACGAAAAAAATAAAAAATTAAGTGTAACATCTGGAGGCCGACTTTTGTTTTTACAGGTTAAAATGCTTAAACTTGTTTTTTTGGAGCAATGTCACCCGATTGGTGCTTTAAAAATGCCAAATAAATAGGTACATTTCTTTCGAGCAATCCGCAACAATTCTGTATTTCCATTAAAAAGAAGAGAACTACCAGTTAATAATGAAAGCTGGCCTAAAACCGTTACAGCTTCGGTACGCGCACACACAAACCGTAAGGTTGCACATAAGATGAGCCGGTGACTTTGCCACCCAACTGACCACAGACGACACACTACAATACAACATTGGATTGCAGAGCCGCCGCTCTGCCATCCACACTAGGCCCAAGGCCGCACACCAGTCGAGCCAACGACTCTCCACACTCGGCCTAAGGACACTGTTGATTCCTACTACGCAATTCTATTCTAATAGACTCGCATTGGGCCTCCAAGCGTAGAGTTTTGTAAAAGAGTAACATTTTTTCATCAAGTCGATGACCTAAGGTTTATCAATTCATGGGAGACGTAGGATGATGATGGTCTCTCAAATAACCCTACAACCAAATAATAAAAAGTCTCTTGTGTCCCCAACACACCAAATACAATGATAAATTGTATAGGTGCACTAGTTCGGCGAAGCGATGATGATACAAGTGTAGTAATGATAGTAGATATTGATTTTTGTAATAGCATTAATAAAAAACAGCAAGGTAGCAAGTAACAAAAGTGAGCACAAACGGTATTGCAATGCTTGAAAATGAGGCCTAGGTTCATATTTTCACTAGTGCAATCTCACAACAATGCTAATATAATTGGATCATATAACCATCCCTCAACGTGCGAGGAAGAATCCCTCCAAAGTTCGTATCCAGTGGAGAACATAAGACGAAACTGTTGGCAGGGTACGAAACCACCTCAAAGGTATCATTTCCGATCGATCTATCGAGCTATCCCTATAAGTGTCACAAACAACCCAAAAGTTCATACTAAAATAACACCATACGATACACATCAACCAACTCTAATGTCACCTGGATACTCCAATGTCACCGCGAGTATCAGTGAGTTGATTATACGATATGCATCAAACAATTTCAGATTCCTAATACTCAATCCAACACAAAGAACCTCAAAGAGTGCCCCAAGATGTCTACCAGAGAAACAAGGACGAAAACATGCATTGATCCCTATGCATAGATTACCCGAATGTCACCTTGGGAATCCGCGAGTTGAGTGCCAAAACATATATTAAGTGAATCAATATGATACCCCATTATCACCACAGGTATTCATAGCATGACATACATCAAGTGCTCTCAAATCCATAAAAGTATTCAATCCAATAATAATGAAATCCAAAAGGGGAAACTCAATTCATCACAACAAGATAGAGAGGGAGAAACACCATATGATCTAACTATATTAACAAAGCTTGCGATACATCAAGATCGTGCCAAATCAAGAACACAAAAGAGAGAGATGAGTCAAACACATAGCTAATAGTACAAACCCTCAACCCCGAGGGTGGACTACTCCCTCCTCATCATGGTGGCCGTCGGGATGATGAGGATGGCATGCAGTGATGATTCCCCCCCGGCAGGGTGCCGGAACAGGGTCTAGATTGGTTTTTCGTGGCTACAGAGGATTGCGGCGGCGGAACTTCTGATCTAGGGTTATTTCTGGGGTTTCTGTATTTATAGGATTTTTTGGCATCCGTCTCACGGTGAGATGGGCCACGACGGGCCCACAAGGTACCAGGCGTGCTGGCCCCACCTGGCGCGCCCTGGTACCTTGTGGGGCCCTCGTGGCTCTTCTGGCCTTTCCACGAATCTTCTAATGCCTCTTTTCTTCCAAAAAATTATCAAAAAGTTTCGCTGCATTTAAAGAACTTTGATTGGTGCACAAAAAACAACACCAGGGTAGTTCTGCTGAAAACAACGCCAGTCCAGTTTAGTTCCATTCAAATCATACCAAAACCATATAGAATTGTTGTAAACATGGCATGAATACTTCATAAATTATAGATACATTGGAGACATATCAACTGTTACTGTGGTTTTCAATTTCCTAGGGTCACGTTCTATAGACAGCATGTGCTCTGTTACCATCTTGTCACGACCCGGACCCAAAGGGGCCCGAATCTCTGCGCTTACTGTGTCAATCCCTAGATCAATAGCTGACACGCACAATCAACGATGAAATACCAAGCAAACACCGCATGTCATAGTATGACATCGTAGATCCAATGCTTTACAATACACACCTGCTCGGCTCATGGGCTAGCTTACAATATAGTTATGCAACCAAGGCATTGTTCAGATCTTGTGGCATCCAATTACTCACAAGAAACTTATAGCATCGTAATCCTACTTCGTACCTCCCATTCGTTATGCTAGACATGCAACATGATACGTTGCAGCCACAAGGTCCAACACATTGAATGTATTGGCAAGCTTCACCGGGATTGGCTTGATGGAACATCAACATGCAATGTGGTGCGTCTGGATTTTTCTTTGTGCGAAAAGTAGTTTTCCTACCTTTTTTAATAGTGATCTACCCTAATACATAATTGGACATACCGCCTCACGCAGTAGTCATGGACAGGTCGTACCACGCGACCGTCCAATATATAGCATTTGAGCGTGTGGGTTTCCTGCCTCACACGGTAGCCCCAAGCCTTTCTCCAAAGACCCTGGAACCCCTAGTCCTATGAGATCATCTCCACACCCCCTGGTTCAACCCATTGATTTTATTAGAAGAGAGGTGATAAGATCAACCTGACAATTCTCTGATGAGTTACTCAAGTTTTCCATAATCGAGGACACAACTAATCATGATCGATTTTGTACACTCTGCAGAGGTTTGTGTACTTTACATAGGATCCCCGATTACACCCTTGCCACTAAACTTCACTTGTGAAGTAGCTAGGTAGATCAAGATGAGACTTTTAAAGTAGTAGCCCTCTCAGAAATGGCCGACCCAGTGCGGGTTTCCTTACATGCAAATCTACATCTGCTGGTTAACCCAGGAGGGTTCCCACAACTTACTTGGTCGAGACAGTGCCCATAATGTCTCACGGTTACACATGGAAGCCACTCAACTTTGAACTCGTACAATCCCTTCCATACCTGGGTGGCATTCCCCACCAAGACCACACTCCGGTGACCCAATAAAAGCCACCCAGATTGATTCATTAATTAAGTAGTAGTTAAGTATTCAACCATAAGTAACATTTATTGATGATCCAATCCATGTTATAGCGGCTAAGCAACTACTTGGTGGTTACAAGATCAGGGTAATATGGACCTATATTTCTTCTACTGGGTTCTGTCAAGTATAAAATAAAATCCTATAGGGTTTTTCCTAGTTGGAACAACTACAATGCAAGAAAACATAGGTTATGATCAAAGGTTCCACCTTCCTGTATTGACGATTCTCAATCTCACAATCTTGATCAAGTTACTCTTCACTCTCCGTACAATCATTCGTAAGTAAAGAACAATAATAAACAACCATACAATACAATAGTTTCATTATGCTGTGAGATCATGTGTCAAGGTTAACTCATAAGAGTTTTGGAAAAACAACATTATGGTTGCCAAATTGGAATACTTGTGACATAAGGGTTCACATGCAAGTTTCAAAGTATTAAGGTTCATCACATGAGGAGTATGTGATGCCAAGTCGTGGTTGTGAGATCCATTCAAACAGAATCTCGATAAGAGAGTCAAGGTCTATGAATCTTGGATAACCAAGTTCATGTTCAAGTTTGACTGACAATTCAAACCGGTTGACCTTTCATGAGCTTGAATACTGTCGGATGTGTGGTTCCGGCTAACCCTTAAGGTTCGAACACTGGGGTGCGCACATAGTCTTTCCCTCCTACCGATCTACGCTCTAACTCGCTAAGATCTTGCGGACGAACTCGACCAACTCACAACACAGAAAGACACGGGGTTTATACTGGTTCGGGCCACCGTTGTGGTGTAATACCCTACTCCAGTGTGGTGGTGGTGGTGGATTGCCTCTTGGGCTGATGATGAACAATACAAGGGGAAGAACATCCTCCTGAGGTTGAGGTGTTCTTGTGCGTATGAATGTGTGGTGTGTAGATTCCCTCAAGCTAAGATGAGATGCCCCTACTATGGTGGTGGCTAGTCCTATTTATAGAGGCCTTGGTCCTATTCCCAAATATTGAGCGGGAAGGGAGCCAACAATGACGGGCTAATTTGAAGGGGGACAGCTAGTACAAGCTATCCTGACAAAAGTGGTCTTCGCCTGTGAAAGGCTCTGGTGGTGACGCCGCCTTGGGCTCCACGATGACCTCCGTCTTCCCGTCCTTCTGGTCTTGGTCTTGTTGCACTGAAATGGCAATCTTTGCCTGAGGCCTCGGTACTCCGCGGCTGCGCTTTCCTCCTTTGCACCAAAGGGGAAACAAGGACGCTGCGCGTGCTGGCGCCCGCCTGGTGTCGATCGTCATGGCTCACGTCACGAGAGTCTCGTGAGGTTCACCCCGCCTTGATATCTCCGCTCCTCGTGAGCCTGCCTAGCTAGGCCACTCCAGAGTAGGTCTTGCATCGTTCGCCTCGCGAGGGTCTTGGGTGCCTTGTTGACGAAGATGGGCCATACGGCCTGCTGCTTGGCCACGCCACGGGCCGCACGTAGGCAAGTTTGGGGACCCCCGTTCCCAGAACACCGACAGTAGCCCCCGAGCCCAAGATGCGCCCGAGCTTGGCTTCGCGGCGAAGCCAAGGGTCAAGCTCAGAGCACCGCGGGCCCCAAAAGCCTGCGGCCTCGGTTGACGCGTGGCGGTCCATTGGTCGTGGGCGTCTCTGCTTCCCCATGCTGCCCTTGAATCCGCCTGGCTATGCGGCCCCGCTTCTTGCACAGTTATTCTTCCCTCGCCGCGCCCGGCTCTACCAATCTCCCTGCTCCTTCGACGTCCTGCTTTGCCTTCCCAATCCAGCTTGCGCTCCGCCCGCTTCACCGCCATGGCGCCGAAACAGGCCGGGAAGGGGAAGAAAACCTTGTCCTTGCCAACTGTGCCTCCATCCTTCGAGCCGGCGCTCGGCCGGCCTCGGGTGCTCAACGACGAGGCCATGGGCAAGGTGCGCCCCATGCTCGCCTCCAGCTTCAATGAGTGGGGAGAGACACCGGCCTGGCCTGCGTCTCGCTCTAGCATGGCTCGGGCAGTCACCGAGGTTCCGATCTTCATTGATGCCCTCTGGGCTGGCCTGCTTCCTCCCTTCTCCGCCTTCTTCAACGCGGCGCTCGAGCACTATCAGATCCACGTGATCCATCTCGATCCTCAATCTATGACCCTTCTTACCGTCTTTGCTTTTGTGTGTGAGGCCATGGTGGGCATCACCCCCTCAGTGGCACTCCTCCGCCACTTCTTCTCGCTGCATCTCACCGGTGCCCGACAGAGCTCAGGGTGTGTGGGCTTCCAGGCCGTGGCTGAGACAGCAGGCATGGGGATTGACTTTGAGCTCCCTTCATCCGCGGGCGAGTTCCGCACGCGATGGGTGTTTGTTGATGCCGGCGTGCTCAACCCTCTGCTCCAAGCTCCAGTGGGGCCTGCTATTCCAAACTCCGGCTGGGGTCATCAGAAGCTCACGAGCCCCTGCCTTTCCCCCGTCTGGGCTAGGCTGAGGTGGTTGAAGGACCTTGGCGTGACTGCACCCATGGTGGTGAGGGAATTCGTCAGGCGTCGAGTTTCTCCGCTTCAGCACCATTCTTGCCTGATGTGGGCCTTGCTCAGCGGACAGGACAACATGAGGTTTCAGGAGGAGGGGCTTCCTCTCGCTGTGTGGCAAACAGTGCTCACGGTCCTATCTGGTGTCCCTTTGCCGGACGAGATGCCCAGGAAAAGCTGCATGTTGTACCACTGCGAGAACAAGGTCACGTTTACCGCGAACATGCCTTCCTTTGATGAGTGGGGGCTGCGCCCAATCGGCTTGGTGGGTCCTCGCAAGAATCCCGTCATTGTGGTCCCCGTCTTCGCCGCCGGTGCCGAGCTCGCCCCAGGTGACGGTGTGGGGGAGCGAGCGGCGACGGTGGCCGGCTGCTCAGATGTTGAGGAGCACATGCCGAGCGGTGATCTGGGGGCGTCGTCCTCGGGAGCTTGCGACGCCCCTCCTGAGGCGTCGGTCGCTGATGAGATGCGGCATGCGGCTCCCGAGGCCGAGGCTCCAGCAGCCTCGGGAGGTCGCAGCGAGAAAGAGCCGGGCTGTTCGCCGCAACCGGGCTCCCCTGAAGCCATCCCTCTTGGTCATTCTTCAGCTCCGCCGCGCTCCGGCCGTCACATCCAGCGCTTCGGTCACCTTCGTGTGAACTTCGAGGAGCTTCGCAAGAGGAAAGGACCCCCTAGCGGCGGCAGCATCTTCGGACCGTTGAAGCGACGGAAGTACATCGCTATCGACGAGTAAGTACCTTATCTTGGTGATCTTCTATGTGCCGCATTCCTTTCCTGACGATTGTCCCCTCAGGTCCCCTTCTGCTAAGGCCGCGAAATCTTCAGAGAAGCAGCTCCCTCTCGTCCCATCGCACCCGCCAAGCTCCAGCGCTACAGGCTCAGACGTTGCCCACGGCGTGGGGTCATCCATGGGAGTTGGTCCGTCATCAAGGCGCCCCGAGCTTGCGCCTTCATCGTCCTTTCTTCGCGGCCTTGCTCGGAGTGTAACAGGCGTGCCAATGGCTCTTCCCCTGGTCACGGTTGGTAGCTGGCTAGCCTCGATCCTGGAGTCTTATTCAAGCAGCGGGCCTTGTTCGGTTCGGGCCCCTCGCGAGGGTTAGCTGGCGCCTGGGGTCGTGCCAGCCCCCAGCCCCCAACCAGGAGGTGGTGCGCCACTTGATGCTCCACCCGCAGCCCCCGAGGTGGAGGACGAGGTGGGCCGAGCGTTTGAGCTCGAGCGCGGGCACAGCATGGCCCGCCACGAGCTCTTCGAGGAGGCGATGGGCGCGATGAACCACCTTGGTGAAGAGCTTGCTGGTGTCGACTCGCGTCTTGAGGCTGAAGGTCTTCGGTTGGTGGAGGAGCGGCGCAAGCTGCGAGTGGCCATCAACCTTGGTCGTTATCATCGCGACCTCGAGAACGCGAAGGCCGAGGAGTCCCTCAAGATTGCCAATGAGGCCCGCTCGTGAGCTTTGGAAGAAGCTCACGAGGCCGATCGCCGCCGCGAGGCTGCAGAGGAGCACGTGTGGGAGCTCCAGTCCTGGAGCGCATCCCTTGAGCAGCAGGTCGAGGCGCGCAGGGCCGCCCTTGCGTCGATGAGGGGGACTCCTGCGGAGGAAGAGGAGGTCCGGCAACGCGAGGAGACGCTGGCCCTGGAAGTCGTGGAGCGCAGCCTCGAGCTCGAGCGACTGGAGACGAGGGAGCGTCAAGTCGCTCAAGGTGAAGATGCCGTCGGGGCCCGCGAGGCCAGAGTCGAGGAGGAGATCAATCGCCGGGTGGCCGAGGTTCGCGCAGATCTGGAGGGCAGGTACGACTTGAAGCTGAAGCTCGCCAGTCAAGAGGGTGCGGGCAGGGCCGCCGCCCTCAGGCCCAGGTTGGACGAGGCTGAGAGGCGTGCGGAGGCCACAGCTGCCGCCCTGGTAACGGCGCAGGCGGACTTGGCCTCCGCCCGCGCCGAGCTGTCTTCCCTCTGGAGACGAGTTGATGATGCCGAGGCCGTCGCATGGCAAAACAGGGAGGAAGTGCTTCAACGCCGGACGCTGGAGCGCGAGCATGCTCCTATGCTTCAAGACCTTCGGAACAAGGCCAACACCGCCCCGGGTTACATCTGTGACGAGAATGCCCCGACCCCTCACTCAAGTGACTACGCCAGCCACCTGACCTTCTTCACCGAGGTGGTGACGTGCCTGGAGGCTCAATCTGCCAAAGCTCGGCAGCTTGTGGAGGAGAGGGGTCGTGGCCTGCTTCAGTGCGCCTTCTCCCGTTTCTTCAGCCACCTTCTGAACGCCGACCCCAACTTCGACTTTGATGCCGCCATTGCCCCTGCACCCATGGCCGTCCGGGGCGACATGGCGCGTTGGGTAGAGGACCATGTCGACGCGTTGGTCAGGGCCTACACCTCGGAGAATGATGGAGTGGTGGTCATCGCAGACGAAGGTGACGTGGTCAACGACAATGATGGGGGCGTCGCCGACGACAGCGACGATTCCGACGAAGATGATGACGATGCGAGTGACGCGTCCATGGACAATGCAGCGAGCGATATCTCTGGCTGATCCCATATTCTCCTGTTGTTTTATTCTGCACGCAAAACTCGGGCGTGGCCCTTGGAAAACTTGTAAGAGCATTTTGTGAGGGGGAGCCCCTCGTGTAAGCAAATTGCAGTTTTTACTTTCCTATGCGATGTGGGTATGAGTCCTCGTGAGCTCATGAAGCTGGGGGTGAGCTCCCCGACGTGGTTTACCTTAGTCAGCGCCATCTTAGGGCCGGGTCGTGAGGCGATGAGTTCCTGAGAATCCTGCAGAGCTTATCGCCCCGTTTGAGGGGGTCCCGTAAGAGGTGAGCACCAGGCGCAGAGCTAGCGCGGGTTTGACGAGCGTGCGCTTTGCGCGGTCCGACTCGGGAGGAGCCTTGCGAGGGAAAGGCGATGGACGCGAGTCCCAAACAAAACGAGATCCAGAAGGCAAGAAATGGCTCGAACGAGAAAAGGCACCCCCCGCGCGCGCGATAAAAATTCAGCTTCAACTTAAATCCAGATCCAAAAAGCAAAGCCACAGAAAGAGAGATCCAAAGCAAAAGGCCACGTCCGGCACCTAGTCTAGTCTTCGGGTCTTCAAGTCTTCTCTAGGCGTGGGAGGGAGCCCCAGGGCATGAGGCCGGCACCCCTGAGACTCCGGGGCGTGTACATCCCCAACTCATTATTACGTGAGAGTGTCACGGGCGGCGAGCTTCACACGCACTGGGCCTTCTTCACAAGTACCGGCCTTGCTTCATATCACCAGACACGGGCCCCGCCTTGCGCCAGCCTTGACCTCCTTTGAGCCGACCGGAGACCAGGACGACACAAAGGAGGGAAAGAGGACGCCAGCGGTTCCCTCAGCGACCATGCGTCCTCTGCCGGGGGAAGGGTTGTTGAAGCCACCCCGACAGAGGGCCTACCTCCGGGTGTCCCTGATACGTCTCCAACGTATCTATAATTTTTGATTGCTCCATGCTATATTATCTTCTGTTTTGGAAGTTTATGGGCTTTATTATGCACTTTTATATTATTTTTGGGACTAAACTATTAACCCAGAGCCCAGTGCCAGTTTCTGTTTTTTCCTTGTTTTAGAGTATCACAAAAAGGAAAATCAAACGGAGTCCAATTGACCTGAAACTTCACGGAACTTATTTTTGGAAGGAAAGCAACCCGGGAGACTTGGAGTCCACGTCAAGGAAGCCTCGAGGAAGCCACGAGGTAGGGGGGTGCGCCCACCCCCCTGGGCGTGCCCTCCACCCTCGTGGGCCCCTCGTGGCCCCCCTGACGTACTTCTTCCGCCTATATATCTCCATATACCCTAAAACGATCGGGGAGCACAATAGACCGGGAGTTCCGTCGCCAAAAACCTCCGTAGCCATCAAAAGCCAATCTAGAGCCGTTCTGGCACCCTGCCGGAGGGGGAATCCCTCTCCGGTGGCTATCTTCATCATCCCGGTGCTCTCCATGACGAGGAGGGATTAGTTCTCCCTCGGGGCTGAGGGTATGTACCAGTAGCTATGTGTTTGATCTCTCTCTCTCTCTCTCTCTCTCTCTCGTGTTCTTGAGGTGTTATGATCTTGATGTATCGCGAGCTTTTCTATTATAGTTGGATCTTATGATGTTTTATCCCCCCTCTACTCTCTTGTAATGGATTGAGTTTTCCCTTTGAAGTTATCTTATCGGATTGAGTCTTTAAAGATTTGAGAACACTTGATGTATGTCTTGGCGTGCGTATCTGTGGTGACAATGGGATATCACGTGATTCACTTGATGTATGTTTTGGTGACCAACTTGCGGGTTCCGCCCATGAACCTATGCATAGGGGTTGGCACATGTTTTCGTCGTGATTCTCCGGTAGAAACTTTGGGGCACTCTTTGAGGTTCTATGTGTTGGTTGAATAGATGAATCTAAGATTGTGTGACGCATATCGTATAATCATACCCACGGATACTTGAGGTGACATTGGAGTATCTAGAGGTGACATTAGGGTTTTGGTTGATTTGTGTCTTAAGGTGTTATTCTAGTACGAACTCTAGGGCTGTTTGTGACACTTATAGGAATAGCCCAATGGATTGATTAGAAAGAATAACTTTGAGGTGGTTCGTACCCTACCATAATCTCTTCGTTTGTTCTCCGCTATTAGTGACTTTGGAGTGACTCTTTGTTGCATGTTGAGGGATAGTTATGTGATCCAATTATGTTATTATTGTTGAGAGAACTTGCACTAGTGAAAGTATGAACCCTAGGCCTTGTTTCCTAGCATTGCAATACCGTTTGTGCTCACTTTTATCATTAGTTACCTTGCTGTTTTTATATTTTCAGATTACAAAAACCATTATCTACCATCCATATACCACTTGTATCACCATCTCTTCGCCGAACTAGTGCACCTATACAATTTACCATTGTATTGGGTGTGTTGGGGACACAAGAGACTCTTTGTTATTTGGTTGCAGGGTTGCTTAAGAGAGACCATCTTCATCCTACACCTCCTACGGATTGATAAACCTTAGGTCATCCACTTGAGGGAAATTTGCTACTGTCCTACAAACCTCTGCACTTGGAGGCCCAACAACATCTACAAGAACAAGGTTGTGTAGTAGACATCAAGCTCTTTTCTGGCGCCGTTGCCAGGGAGGTGAGTGCTTGAAGGTATATCTTTAGATCTTGCAATCGAATATTTTTGTTTCTTGTTTTATAACTAGTTTTTTTTATAAAAGAAAACTACAAAAAATGGAATTAAGGATGCCTCATATGCTTCATCTTTTTAATATCTATCATGAAAATAAGGATTTCGATAATTGTGCTCAAGTGCTAGAAGAAGAATGCATTAGAATGTTTGGCACTAAATATTTGAATGACGAGCATGATTGCAATGTTGTTAGTATGAATTCTTTGAATATCCATGATCCTAATGATATGCAAATCCACAAGCTTGGGGATGCTACGTTTGATGAAGATATTTTTAGTCCCCCCAAGTTTTGATGTGCATATTTATTATGATGAGAGCATGCCCGCTATCTATGATGATTATTGTGATGACTTGTATGCTATAAAGAATAATGATATCCATGAAACTTATCATCATGATTTTAACTTTCATTTGGATTATGCCTCACATGATAGTTATTTTGTTGAGTTTGCTCCCACTACTATTCATGAGAAGAATTTTGCTTATGTGGAGAGTAGTAAATTTTCTATGCCTGTAGATTATGAAAAGAATGCTTTAGGTGCTGGTTATATTGTTGAATTCATTCATGATGCTACTAAAAATTATTATGAGGGAGGAATATATGCTTGTAGGAAATGCAATAATATCAAGTTCCCTCTCTATGTGCTTAAAGTCTTGAAGTTATGCTTGTTTTGCTTTCCTATGCTAGTTGATTATTGTTCCCATAAGTTGTTTGCTCACAAAATCCCTATGCATAGGAAGTGGGTTAGACTTAAATGTGCTAGTCATATTCTTCATGATGCTCTATTTATGTTTCAATTCTTATCTTTTATGTGAGCATCATTGAAATCATCATGCCTAGCTAGGGGCGTAAAACGATAGCGCTTGTTGGGAGGCAACCCAACTTTATTTTTGTTCCTTGATTTTTGCTCCTGTTTAGAAATAAAAAATTTATCTAGACTCTGTTATGATTGAGTTTTTATGTTTTAATTAGTGTTTGTGCCAAGTAGAACCGTTGGGAAGACTTGGGGAAAGTCTTGTTGATCTTGCTGTAAAAAACAGAAACTTTAGCGCTCACGAGAACTGCTGCCATTTTTATTTGGAAATTGATATTTAGTTAATTCTTTTTGAAGGTGATTAATACATAAATACCTCAGGTCCATCAATTTATTTTAGAATTTTTGGGGTTCTAGAAGTTTGCGTTAGTTACAGATTACTTCAGACTGTTCTGTTTTTGACAGATTCTGTTTTTCATGTGTTGTTTACTTATTTTGATGAATCTATGGCTAGTAAAAGAGTTTATAAACCATAGATAAGTTGGATTACAGTAGGTATAACACCAATATAAATAAATAATGAGTTCATTACAGTACCTTGAAGTGGTGTTTTTTTCTTTCGCTAACGGAGCTCACGAGTTTTCTGTTAAGTTTTGTGTTGTGAAGTTTTCATGTTTTGTGTAAAGATTCGATGGATTATGGAATAAGGAGTGGCAAGAGCCTAAGCTTGGGGATGCCCAAGGCACCCCAAGGTAATATTCAAGGACAACCAAAAGCCTAAGCTTGGGGATGCCTCGGAAGGCATCCCCTCTTTCGTCTTCGTTCATCGGTAACTTTACTTGGAGCTATATTTTTATTCACCACATGATATGTGTTTTGCTTGGAGCATCATTTTATTTTCTTTTGTTTTTATTGCTGTTTGAATAAAATACCAAGATCTGAAATTTTTAAATGTTATAGAGTCTTCACATAGTTGCATAATTATTCGACTACTCATTAATCTTCACTTATATCTTTCGGAGTAGTTTGTTGTTGCTCTAGTGCTTCACTTATATCTTTTTAGAGCACGGTGGTTGTTTTATTTTATAGAAATTAATGAACTCCCGTGATTCACTTATATTATTTTGAGAGTCTTAAATAGCATGATAATTTTCTTAAATAATCCTAATATGCTAGGCATCCAAGAATAGTAAAAACTTTCTTATGAGTGTCTTGAATACTAAGAGAAGTTTGATGCTTGATGATTGTTTTGAGATACGGAGGTAGTGATATTAAAGTTGTGCTAGTTGAGTAGTTGTGAATTTGAGAAATACTTGTGTTGAAGTTTGAAAGTCCTGTAGCATGCATGTATGGTAAACGTTGTGTAACAAATTTGAAACATGAGGTGTTATTTGATTGTCTTCCTTATGAGTGGCGGTCGGGGACGAGCGATGGTCTTTTCCTACCAATATATCCCCCTAGGAGCATGCACATAATGCTTGGTTTTTGATGACTTGTAGATTTTTGCAATAAGTATGTGAGTTCTTTATGACTAATGTTGAGTCCATGGATTATACGCACTCTCACCTTCCCATCATTGCTAGCCTCTTTGGTACCGCGCATTGACCTTCCTCATCTTGAGAGTTGGTGCAAACTTCGCCGGTGCATCCAAACCCCGTGATATCATATGCTCTGTCACACATAAACCTCCTGATATCTTCCTCAAAACAGCCACCATACCTACCTATTATGGCATTTCCATAGCCATTCCGAGATATATTGCCATGCAACTTTCCACCGCTCAGTTTATTTTTACACGCATCATCATTGTCATATTGCTTTGCATGATCATGTAGTTGACATCGTATTTGTGGCAAAGCCACCGTTCATAATTTTTCATACATGTCGCTCTTGATTCATCGCAATCCCGGTACACCGCCGGAGGCATTCATATATACTCATACCTTGTTCTAGTATCGAGTTGTAAGTAAATAGAAGTGTGATGATCATCATTAATAGAGCATTGTCCCCAAAAAAAGAGAAAGGCCAAAAAAGGCCAAATAATAATAAAAAAATATAATAAAAAATGGCAATGCTACTATCCTTTTACCACACTTGTGCTTCAAAGTAGCACCATGATCTTCATGATAGTGAGTCTCTTATGTTGTCACTTTCATATACTAGTGGGAATTTTTCATTATAGAACTTGGCTTGTATATTCCAACAATGGGCCACCTCAAGTGCCCTAGGTCTTCGTGAGCAAGCAAGTTGGACGCACACCCACTTAGTTTCTTTTGTTGAGCTTTCATACATTTATAGCTCTAGTGCATCCGTTGCATGGCAATCCCTACTCCTTGCATTAACATCAATCGATGGGCATCTCCATAGCTCATTGATTAGCCTTGTTGATGTGAGACTTTCTCCTTTTTGTCTTCTCCACATAACCCCCATCATCATATTCTATTCCACCCATGGTGCTATGTCCATGGCTCGCGCTCATATATCGCGTGAAAGTTTATAGGTTTGAGATTACTAAAGTATGAAACAATTGCTTGGCTTGTCATCGGGGTTGTGCATGATGAGAACATTCTTGTGTGACGAAAATAGAGCATGACTAAACTATATGATTTTGTAGGGATGAACTTTCTTTGGCCATGTTATTTTGAGAGGACATAATTGCTTAGTTAGTATGCTTGATGTATTATTATTTTTATGTCAATATGAACTTTTATTTTGAATCTTTCGGATCTGAATATTCATACCACAATTAAGAAGAATTACATTGAAATTATGCCAAGTAGCATTCCACATCAAAAATTCTGTTTTTATCATTTACCTACTCGAGGACGAGCAGGAATTAAGCTTGGGGATGCTGATACGTCTCCAAAATATCTATAATTTTTGATTGCTCCATGCTATATTATCTTCTGTTTTGGATGTTTATGGGCTTTATTATACACTTCTATATTATTTTTGGGACTAACCTATTAACCCAGAGCCCAGTGCCAGTTTATGTTTTTTCCTTGTTTTAGAGTATCGCAGAAAAGGAAAATCAAACGGAGTCCAATTGACCTGAAACTTCACGAAACTTATTTTTGGAAGGAAAGCAACCTAGGAGACTTGGAGTCCACGTCAAGGAAGCCTCGAGGAAGCCACGAGGTAGGGGGGCGTGCCCACCCCCCTGGGCGCGCCCTCCACCCTCGTGGCCCCCCTGACGTACTTCTTCCGCCTATATATCTCCATATACCCTAAAATGACCAGGGAGCACAATAGACCGGGAGTTCCGCCGCCAGAAACCTCCGTAGCCATCGAAAGCCAATCTAGACCCGTTCTGGCACCCTGCCGGAGGGGGAATCCCTCTCCGGTGGCTATCTTCATCATCCCGGTGCTCTCCATGACGAGGAGGGATTAGTTCTCCCTCGGGGCTGAGGGTATGTACCAGTAGCTATGTGTTCGATCTCTCTCTCTCTCTCTCTCTCTCTCTCTCTCTCTCGTATTCTTGAGGTGTTATGATCTTGATGTATCGCGAGCTTTGCTATTATAGTTTGATCTTATGATGTTTTCTCCGCCCTCTACTCTCTTGTAATGGATTGAGTTTTCCCTTTGAAGTTATCTTATCGGATTGAGTCTTTAAAGATTTGAGAACACTTGATGTATGTCTTGCCGTGCGTATCTGTGGTGACAATGGGATATCACGTGATTCACTTGATGTATGTTTTGGTGACCAACTTGCGGGTTCCGCCCATGAACCTATGCATAGGGGTTGGCACACGTTTTTGTCGTGATTCTCCGGTAGAAACTTTGGGGCACTCTTTGAGGTTCTATGTGTTGGTTGAATAGATGAATGTGAGATTGTGTGATGCATATCGTATAATCATACCCACGGATACTTGAGGTGACATTGGAGTATCTAGGTGACATTAGTGTTTTGGGTGATTTGTGTCTTAAGGTTTTATTCTAGTATAACTCTAGGGCTGTTTGTGACACTTATAGGAATAGCCCAACGGATTGATTGGAAAGAATAACTTTGAGGTGGTTTCGTACTCTACCATAATCTCTTCGTTTGTTCTCCGCTATTAGTGACTTTGGAGTGACTCTTTGTTGCATGTTGAGGGATAGTTATGTGATCCAATTATGTTATCATTGTTGAGAGGACTTGCACTAGTGAAAGTATGAACCCTAGGCCTTGTTTCCTAGCATTGCAATACCGTTTGTGCTCACTTTTATCATTAGTTACCTTGCTGTTTTAATATTTTCAGATTACAAAAACCATTATCTACCATCCATATACCACTTGTATCACCATCTCTTCACCGAACTAGTGCACCTATGCAATTTACCATTGTATTGGGTGTGTTGGGGACACAAGAGACTCTTTGTTATTTGGTTGCAGGGTTGCTTGAGAGAGACCATCTTCATCCTACGCCTCCTACGGATTGATAAACCTTAGGTCATCCACTGAGGGAAATTTGCTACTGTCCTACAAACCTCTGCACTTGGAGGCCCAACAACGTCTACAAGAACAAGGTTGTGTAGTAGACATCAGTCCCGTGGTTTCGCGTGCCTTGGGGAGGGGCCTTGCTCCTGGCTCCCTCCCGGCGGCCCCCAACGTGTCTCCCTTGTTGAAACGGGTGCCGTCGTGCCAGGGTCGTCGATCGATGCTGCAACCTGATTCATCTGCAGCCCATGGTTAGGATAAGCCTGTTCTTGAGAGGTTAGCGGTACCGTGTAGTTGCCGCTGCTGGTGTGATCGTTGTGGTTCTCCGTTATCTCTTGGAAGGCTTCAGCTCCCAGCGCCCCTTCTTCCCAATCTTCTCCAATGAATGAGCCGATGTCGTCCTCTGGTGCGTACCCTTGGTCCATCATGAGGGGCACGTAGGCTTCCGGGGCCGTCACCCCGAACACCTCGCCATGGTGCCCCACCCTCCATGTTGCTCCGCCCCTGATGGCGTCCTGGGGATGATAATATGGCATCCGGCCGGGACCATGGGGGGTGACGCTTGCGCTCGTGCTTGTCGAGGGAGGCATGGGGGGGGGGGTTAGAGCCCCCTACACCGCCGGCCGTGTTGATGTTGACGAAGCCCCCGGGCGTAGTCGATGGCGTGCAGATGTGGCGAGGCTCGCCGCGCGCCCTTGCAGTGGCCTGGGGGGTGGGAGTCGATAGTAGAAGGGTGGCGCTCCCGACGCTGCTGCGTCCAGCAGCTCAGCAACACGCTCAAGCAGCGTGTCCCGGCCGCTCTCCATCAGCGTGCATCGCAGCAGCTCCCTTGCCACTGTGAGTGCCGCCCGCATGTTCGCTTGCTCCCGCCGTGAGTGCGGCGCTGTTGCTGCGGTGTGACTCGCTGCTCTCGCCGTGAATCGTACTTGCCGCGAGGTGAGGGTGGATGACGCCCGACTGCGCTGTCCACGCCCGAGGGAGCTTGGTGGCACCCGTGCTGCTTGGGGTGCGGGATTGATACCTTCATGGGAAGGCGGCGCCGTCCGGGCCGGCCAGGCTGCCCAGTGGTCGGAGCCGGCCCTTGGGTCACCAGACATCGTAGCCGGTGAACGTCGGAGAGCTGATTGGCGGAGAAGAAGCTCCAGTGCACCCCTACCTGGCGCGCCAAATATCGGATGTGGGGTTCCGGCTAACCCTTAAGGTTCGAACACTGGGGTGCGCACGGAGTCTTTCCCTCCTACCAATTTACACTCTAGTTCGCTAAGATCTTGCGGACGAACTCGACCAACTCACAACACAGAAAGACACGGGGTTTATACTGGTTCGGGCCACCGTTGTGGTGTAATACCCTATTCTAGTGTGGTAGTGGTGGATTGCCTCTTGGGCTGATGATGAACAATACAAGGGGAAGAACAACCTCCTGAGGTTGAGGTGTTCTTGTGCGTATGAACTTGTGGTGTGTAGATTCCATCAAGCTAAGATGAGATGCCCCTACTATGGTGGTGGCTAGTCCTATTTATAGAGGCCCTGGTCCTCTTCCCAAATATTGAGCGGGAAGGGAGCCAACAATGGTGGGCTAATTTGAAGGGGGCAGCTAGTATAAGCTATCTTGACAAAAGCGGTCTTCGCCTGTGAAAGACTCTGGTGGTGACGCCGTCTTGGGCTCCACGATGACCTCCGTCTTGCCGTCCTTTTGGTCCTGGTCTTGTTGCACCGAAATGGCAACCTTTGCCTGAGGCCTCGGTACTCCGCGGCTGCGCTTGCCTCCTTTGCACCAAAGGGGAAACAAGGACGCTGCACGCGCTGGCGCCCGCCTGGCGCCCACCTGGTGTCGATCGTTGATACGTCTCCGTCGTATCTACTTTTCCAAACACTTTTGCCCTTGTTTTGGACTCTAACTTGCATGATTTGAATGGAACTAACCAGGACTGACGCTGTTTTTAGCAGAATTACCATGGTGTTATTTATGTGCAGAAACAAAAGTTCTCGGAATGACCTAAAACTTCACGGAACAACTTTTAAGAAATAATAAAAAATCCTTGCAAAAGATGAAGACCAGGGGGCCCACCACCTGTCCACGAGGGTGGGGGGCGCACCTGCCCCCCTACCTCGTGGGCCCCCTGGAGCTCCTCCGACCTCAAGACCAACTCTATATATTTGCTTTCGGGGAGAAAAAATCAGAGAGAAGTAATCATCGTGTTTTATGATACAAAGCCGCCGCCAAGCCCTAAAACCTCTCGGGAGGGCTGATCTGGAGTCCGTTCGGGGCTCCGGAGAGGGGAATCCGTCGCCATCGTCATCGTCAACCATCCTCCATCACCAATTTCATGATGCTCACCGCCGTGCGTGAGTTATTCCATCGTAGGCTTGCTGGACAGTGATGGGTTGGATGGGATCTATCATATAATCGAGTTAGTTTTGTTAGGGTTTGATCCCTAGTATCCACTATGTTCTGAGATTAATGTTGCTATGACTTTGCTATGCTTAATGCTTGCCACTAGGGCCCGACTGCCATGATTTCAGATCTGAACCTATTATGTTTTCATCAATATATGAGAGTTCTTGATCCTATCTTGCAAGTCTATAGTCACCTATTATGTGTTATGATCCGTTAACCCTGAAGTGACAATAATCGGGATACTTACCGGTGATGACCGTAGTTTGAGGAGTTAATGTATTCACTATGTGTTAATGCTTTGTTTTTGTACTCTATTAAAATGAGGCCTTAATATCCCTTAGTTTTCGTAAGGACCTCGCTGCCACGGGAGGGTAGGACAAAAGATGTCATGCAAGTTCTTTTCCATAAGCACGTATGACTATATTTGGAATACATGCCTACATTATATCAATGAACTGGAGCTAGTTCTGTGTCACCCTAGGTTATGCCTGTTACATGATGAACCGCACCCGGCATAATTCTCCATCATTGATCCATTGCCAACGAGCTTTCCACATATTGTTCTTCGCTTATTTACTTTTCCATTGCTATTGCTATCATCACTACAAAATACCAAAAACATTACTTTTGCTACTGTTACCACTACTATCATATTACTTTGCTACTAAACACTTTGCTGCAGATATTAAGTTTCCAGGTGTGGTTGAATTGACAACTCAGCTACTAATACTTGAGAATATTATTTGGCTCCCCTTGTGTCGAATCAATAAATTTAGGTTGAATACTTTACCCTCGAAAACTGTTGCGATCCCCTATACTTGTGGGTTATCAATCGTCATGGCTCACGTCACGAGAGTCTCGTGAGGTTCGCCCCACCTTGATATCTCCGCTCCTCATGAGCCTGCCTAGCTAGGCCACTCTAGAGGAGGTCTTGCGTCGTCCGCCTCGCGAGGGTCTTGGTGCCCTGTTGACGAAGATGGGCTGTACGGCCTGCTGCTTGGCCACGCCGCGGGCCGCAGGCAGGCAAGTCTGGGGACCCCCATTCCCAGAACGCCGACAAATACACTAAGTGTCTAAAAAATAATAACTTGGTCTAGCTTCCAATTCAATTTGGATTTGAATTAGGGTTCATCATATTTGAAATCAAGTTGAAGTGAGCTCACAATTTGATTTGGTTTCACTAAGTTGAACTGAATTATGAATCCTTTCGTACTCATTAAGTTGGTTAAATTCAACTCCTATATAATTAATGCTTCTCTAAAGTCAAGTACAAATTGAATACAATTTCTAATGTTTAGTTTATCTGATCTTAGTTTGAACTAAAGTCAAATATAAATCCAATAATATGACTAAGTTCATTTCTTTAAATCAAACTAAAGTCAAACACAATCCAAGTGATCTACTATGTGTAAATATTTTTCAAACTCTATTTGAATTTAATTTGCATCTTTTCCTAAAGTCAATTGTTAACTCCAACATAATTATTAAGTTTAATTCAGTTCACTAAACCACATTGCATTAGTTTTATTCAGATTAAACCTTCAAAGTTATACCAATATGAGTATGGATTAATTCAAATATTATTTGAATTTCCTAAAGTCAAATAGTAATAAAAAATATTACTAAAGTTCATTTTTAGTTTGTGAACCTAGTTGGAACATAATGGTTCAGTAAAACATTTTTTAATTAAAAGATAAACCTAAATAGGGATTAAATACAATTTGAATTACTACTACCGTTAAACTATATTTCAATTCTAATCTTAATTTACTATAAATTAGGTTACAGTATCTAAGATAAAACTACATTTCACTAGGTTCAGTCTGCAAAAAGAATCAATGTATTTGGATTTATTATTTGCAAGTTATGCCCTATTTGGATTTGAATTCATTCTATTTGAATTTGACTGTTAAACTATTCAAATTCTAAATTTTATTAGTTTAGGTGAATGTGCATTTCACGAGGGTTATTTTGCGAAACGAACCATTCAGTTTGGACTTGTAGATAATTAGTTATGATAAATTGAATATCCAGTTATTTTTGTAAATTTTCTGTTTAATTCAATTAACAGAAAATGATCCGTATATTGCTTTGTATAAGGCTGGGACACGTGGTAGCTTCTGGTTGGCTGATGCCGATTTGGTTTAAGTGTATGTATGTGGTGCTTCCGATCAGAGATCAACGAATGAGATTAGAAGCTCACCGAGGGGGCGACGCTAGGTCGTCGAAGATCTCACCGAAAAATGGGCGCACGACGACGTGACTCAGGGAGGTCGCCGGAATCACTGCTTTGGTGGTCACTGGCGTTGGGGAAGGGCATGGTTGGACACATACGATCACAGGGAGGTCAATAGTGACGCTGGCTGGCCTCGGGGACAACTGAGATGGCCGGGGCGAGGTCACTGGAGTTGTGCAGACGGCGAGAGCTTTGGGCAAGGTCACTGCACTAAAAAACAAACATAATTGGACTTGGGCTTGGGTCAGTGAGGTGCACGAGAACGAGGCGAAGACGATGGACAAGGCCGTGGGGAAAAATACTCACGGTGGTCGCCAGAGTTGAGCTCACGATGGTGATTGGCTTCGGCCTCTGGTGGAAACGGTGCTCGAGGTGGAAAAGCTCGCGGAGGGGATGTTCAGCGGACTCGCCGGAGAGCGATGGATGAAGTGGTGGCTGGTCAGGGCGATGGCTGCTTTGCTAGAATTTGGCCGGCTAGGTTTATGGTCAGTGAGGAAAAGGTGAGCTCACGGTGGAGTAGCCTCACAGCGACTCGCGCCGCGAGTTGGGGAAAATGGAGAGGGTGACGAGGGCTTCTTATAGGTGCAGGGGCGAGGGCAGGCGTGCATGGTGGCTGCATCGACATGAAGACGTGCGCGACATGGGCTTCGGGTGCGCATCGTGCATGGTTGGGCATGAGGTGGGGGACGACCCTGACGCATGGGTCCCGCATGTCAGTGGCTCGGTGTGGAGAGAGAGAGACCGAGAGGGGTGGCCTTGCCTAGCTGGGATGGTTAGTTGGGCTTCGGCCTGGCTAGCTGGCTCGGTTGGGCCTTTTTATTTTCTGTTTTGTTCTGTAAATTGAAATAGACTTCGAATTTGATTTTTCTTCCAACAACAATCTTGCTCTAAATTCCATATGGAATATTTGTGACTGTGAACTTTTTGTTTGGGCAAACTGGACATATAATTTCTATAACTTACATTTCTCATTTGAATTTGAATTTAGTTCTAGAACCAAATATGTTTCAAATCCATTTTGGAAAACTGGGAGAAGGTTAGAATCATTATTTGGACTTGTGGATTTTAGCTTCCTGCCAAGTAGATGCAGAGCCATTATTGAATAATTCCCTTTGACTTCTGAATGAACTTCAAAATAAATACAATTCAGTTCTTGGAAAATTATTTTTTCTTGGACATTACTTGGGACTTATTAGGGATAGCCTTATGCCCAATAATATTTCAAAATAGTTTTGTTTCTACCATAGGCTACCAAGGTTTCTACTTGCTGTATTGGGATTTCATCCCTTCTAGGCAATCAATCCAGCAAATCAAGGTTAATCACAAGCAATCCTAGGCGGTCATGGGTATTTCCTAGCAAAATTTTAGTTCCTTGAAAACATACTAGATTTGGGAAAATATGGGATGTGAGAACATGTTCAATACCATGAGTTTTGAGTACTTCTATTTGTCCTTGAGGACATGGGAGAAGTCTTGTTATTACACTGGTGCGCGTCGGTCCTAAACAAACGGTTTAAAACCCCTTTCCGCGACGGCATTTGGAACCGTCACCAAGTGAGTGTGGGTGATAGGGGGGTCCTTCCCACACGACCCAAAAACCGTCGGGGATAGGGCCCCTACATCACTCCTACTCGTTTCTGCTAGCATTGCCATCGCAGTCGGTATTCTGTGGTGCTACATTTATGATGTGCGACCCATCACAAACGGTTCATGCTACCTCTTGAGCACTGTGTTGGTTTTCCCTTGAAGAGGAAAGGGTGACGCAGTAAAGTGGCATAAGTATTTCCCTCAGTTTTTGAGAACCAAGGTATCAATCCAGTAGGAGATCGCACTCAAGTCCCACTTACCTACACAAACAAGTAAGAACCTCGCAACCAACGCGATAAAGGGGTTGTCAATCCCTTCACGGCCACTTACGAGAGTGAGATCTGATAGATATGATAAGATAATATTTTTGTTATTTTTATGATAAAGAGAAATAAAAGATACAAAGTAAAATAAACGGCAATAGAAATAACTAAGTGTTGGAAGATTAATATGATAGAAGATAGACCTGGGGACCATAGGTTTCACTAGTGGCTTCTCTCGAGAGCATAAGTATTACGGTGGGTAAAAGAATTACTGTCGAGCAATTGATAGAATTGAGCATAGTTATGAGAATATCTAGGTATGATCATGTATATAGGCATCACGTCCCGGACAAGTAGACCGACTCCTGCCTGCATCTACTACTATTACTCCACACATCGACCGCTATCCAACATGCATCTAGAGTATTAAGTTCATAAGAACAGAGTAATGCTTTAAGGAAGATGACATGATGTAGAGGGATAAACTCATGCAATATGATATAAACCCCATCTTTTTATCCTCGATGGCAACAATACAATATGTGTCGTTTCCCTTTCTGTCACTGGGATCGAGCACCCCAAGATTGAACCCAAAGCTAAGCACTTGTCCCATTGCAAGAAAGATCAATCTAGTAGGCCAAACCAAACTGATAATTCGAAGAGACTTGCAAAGATAACTAATCATACATAAAAGAATTCAGAGTAGATTCAAATATTGTTCATAGATAAACTTGATCATAAACCAACAATTCATCGGATCTCGATAAACACACCACAAAAGAAGATTGCATTGAATAGATCTCCAAGAGAATCAAGGAGAACTTTGTATTGAGATCCAAAGAGAGAGAACAAGCCATCTAGCTAATAACTATGGACCCGAAGGTCTGAAATAAACTACTCACACATCATTGGAGAGGCTATGGTGTTGATGTAGTAGCCCTCCGTGATCAATGCCCCCTCTGGCGGAGCTCCGGAAAAGGCCCCAAGATGGGATCTCACGGGTACATAAGGTTGCGGCAGTGGAATTAGGGTCTTGGCTCCGTATATGATGTTTCAGGGTATATGGGTATATATAGGAGGAAGAATTACATCGATGGAGCAACGAGGGGCCCATGAGGGTGGAGGGTGCGCCTGGGGGGGGGGGGGGGGGGGGGGGGGGGGGGGGGGGGGTAGGCACGCCCCTTGCCTCGTGCCTTCCTCGTTGATTGCTTTACGTGGACTCCAAGTCTCCTGGATCACGTTTGTTGAGGAAATCACGTTTCCGAAGGTTTCATTTCATTTGGACTCCATTTGATATCCTTTTCCTTCGAAACAAAGAAATAGGCAAAAACAACAATTTGGGTTGGGCCTCCGGTTAATATGTTAGTCCCAAAAATAATATAAAAGTGTATAATAAATCCCAATAAACATCTAAAACAGTATATAATTTAGCATGGAGCAATCAAAAATTATAGATATGTTGGAGACGTATCAAGCATCCCCAAGCTTAATTCCTGCTCGTCCTCGAGTAGGTAAATGATAAAAGAAGAATTTTTGATGTGGAATGCTACTTGGCATAATTTTCAATGTAATTCTCTTATTTGTGGTATGAATATTCAGATCCGAAAGATTCAAGACAAAAGTTTAATATTGAAATAAAAATAATAATACTTCAAGCATACTAACTAAGCAATTATGTCTTCTCAAAATAACATGGCCAAAGAAAGTTATCCCTGCAAAATCATATAGTCTGGCTATGCTCTATCTTCACCACACAAAATATTTAAATCACGCACAACCCCGATGACAAGCCAAGCAATTGTTTCATACTTTTAGTGTTCTCACATGCAATACATGAGCGTGAGCCATGGACATAGCACTATATGTGGAATAGAATGGTGGTTGTGGAGAAGACAAAAAGGGAGAAGATAGTCTCACATCAACTAGGTGTATCAATGGGCTATGGAGATGCCCATCAATAGATATCAATGTGATTGAGTAGGGATTGCCATGCAACGGATGCACTAGAGCTATAAGTATATGAAAGCTCAACAAAAGAAACTAAGTGGGTGTGCATCCAACTTGCTTGCTCATGAAGACCTAGGGCATTTTGAGGAAGCCCATCATTGGAATATACAAGCCAAGTTCTATAATGAAAAATTCCCATTAGTATATGAAAGTGATAACATAGGAGACTCTCTATCATGAAGATCATGGTGCTACTATGAAGCACAAGTGTGGAAAAAGGATAGTAGCATTGTCCCTTCTCTCTTTTTCTCTCATTTTTATTTTTTTATTTGGGCCTTTTGTCCTTTTTATGGCCTCTTTTTCTTTTTTTTTCTTTTTTTCGTCCGGAGTCTCATCCCGACTTGTGGGGGAATAATAGTCTCCATCATCCTTTCCTCACTTGGGACAATAATAGTGATCATCACACTTTTATTTACTTTACAACTCAAGAATTACAACTCGATACTTAGAACAAAATATGACTCTATGTGAATGCCTCCGGCGGTGTACCGGGATGTGTAATGATTCATGGTGACATGTATGCAAGAATTATGAACGGTGGCTTTGCCACAAATACGATGTTAACTACGTGATCATGCAAGCAATATGACGATGATGATGCATGTCATAACAAACGGAACAGTGGAAAGTTGCATGGTAATATATCTCGGAATGGCTATGGAAATGCCATGATAGGTAGGTATGGTGGCTGTTTTGAGAAAGGTATATGGTGGGTGTATGATACCGGCGAAAAGTGCGCGGTATTAGAGAGGCTAGCAATGGTGGAAGGGTGAGAGTGCGTATGATCCATGGACTCAACATTAGTCATAAAGAACTCATATACTTGTTGAAAAAATCTATTAGTTATCAAAACAAAGTATTACGCGCATGCTCCTAGGGGGATAGATTGGTAGGAAAAGACCATCGCTCGTCCCCGACCGCCACTCATCAGGAAGACAATCAATAAATAAATCATGCTCCGACTTCATCACATAACGGTTCACCATACGTGCATGATACGGGAATCACAAACTTCAACACAAGTATTTCTCAAACTCACAACTACTCAACTATCATGACTCTAATATTACCATCTCCATATCTCAAAACAATTATCAAGTATCAAACTTCTCATAATATTCAACACGCTCATAAGATAACTTTTATTAATCCTAAAAGCAATTGCCATGTTGTTCTAAAGGACTTTCAAAATAATATAAGTGAATCATGAGAGAACAATAGTTTCTATAAAACAAATCCACCATCATGCTCTAAAAGATATAAGTGAAGTACTAGAGCAAAAACTATATAGCTCAAAAGATATAAGCGAAGCACATAGAGTATTCTAATAAATTCTGAATCATTTGTGTCTCTCTCAAAAGGTGTGTACAGCAAGGATTATTGTGGTAAACTAAAAAGCAAAGACTCAAATCATACAAGACGCTCCAAGCAAAACACATATCATGTGGTGAATAAAAATACAGCTCCAAGTAAAGTTACCGATAGACGAAGATGAAAGAGGGGATGCCTTCTGGGGCATCCCCAAGCTTTGGCTTTTTGGTGTCCTTAGATTACCTTGGGGTGCCATGGGCATCCCCAAGCTTAGTATCTTGCCACTCCTTGTTTCATAATCCATTGAATCTCTACCCAAAACTTGAAAACTTCACAACACAAAACTCAAAACAGAGAATCCCGTGAGCTCTGTTAGCGAAAGAAAACAAAATAGCACTTCAAGGTACTGTAATGAACTCATTATTTATTTATATTGGTGTTAAACCTACTGTATTCCAACTTCTTTATGGTTTATAAACTATTTTACTAGCCATAGATTCATCAAAATAAGCAAACAACACATGAAAAATAGAATCTTTCAAAAACAGAACAGTCTGTAGTAATCTGTAGCTAACGCAACTTCTGGAACCCCGAATATTCTAAAATAAATTTCTGGACGTGCGGAATTTATCTATTAATCATCTAAAAAAATAATTAACTGAATAGCACTTTCCAAATAAAAATGGCAGCAATTCTCGTGAGCGCTAAAGTTTCTGTTTTTTACAGCAAGATCAACAAGACTTTTCCCAAGTCTTCCCAGCGGTTCTACTTGGCACAAACACTAATTAAACACAAAAAACACAACCGAAACATAGGCTAGATAAATTGTTTATTGAATAACAGCAAGGATAAATATTGGGTTATCTCCCAACAAGCGCTTTTCTTTAAAGCCTTTTTAGCTAGGCATTGATAATTTTAATGATGCTCACATGAAAGACAAGAATTGAAGCACAAAGAGGGCATCATAAAACACGTGACAAACACATCTAAGTCTAACATACTTCCTATGCATAGGCATATTATAGGCAAACAAATTATCAAGGCAAGCAAAAACTAGCATATGCAAGGAAGAGGAAAGAAACAATAGCAATCTCAACATAACGAGAGGTAATTTAGTAACATGAAAATTTCTACAACCATATTTTCCTCTCTCATAATAATTACATGTGCGATCATATGAAAATTCAATAAAATAGCTATCACATAAACATTTTCAACAAAATTCAACACGATCCACATGCATGCAAAGTTGACACTCTTTCAAAATAGTGGGATTAACATTAACTAAAGTCATGATCTCTCCAAACCCACTTTTATCAAAGATTTCATAAGATTGAACTTTTTCAAAATATGTGGGATCTAAATTTGACACTCTTCCAAACCCACTTTCAATAATATTGCAAACACTATTATCAATCTCCTATTCATCACGGGGCTTAGATAAATTCTCAAGATCATAAGAAGAATCACCCCAATCATGATCATTGCAACAAGTAGAGGACATAGCAAAACTAGTGATGACCCACAAGTATAGGGGATCTATCGTAGTCCTTTCGATAAGTAAGAGTGTCGAACCCAACGAGGAGCAGAAGGAAATGATAAGCGGTTTTCAGGAAGGTATTCTCTCCAAGCACTGAAATTGTAGGTAATAGATAGTTTTGTGATAAGATAATTTGTAACGAGCAACAAGTAACAAAAGTAAATAAAGTGCAGCAAGGTGGACCAATCCTTTTTGTAGCAAAGGACAAGCCTGGACAAACTCTTATATGATGTAAAGAGCTCCCGAGGACACATGGGAATTATCGTCAAGCTAGTTTTCATCACGTTCATATGATAATCTGTTATGTGGGTGGACCAGTGCTTGGGTATTGTCCTTACTTGGACAAGCATACCACTTATGATTAACCTCTATTGCAAGCATCTGCACCTACAACAAAAGTATTAAGGTAAACCTAACCATAGCATGAAACATATGGATCCAAATCAGCCCCTTACGAAGCAACACATAAACTAGGGTTTAAGCTTCTGTCACTCTAGCAACCCATTGATACGTCTCCAACGTATCTATAATTTTTGATTGTTCCATGCTATTATATTATCAACGTTGGATGTTTTATATGCATTTATATGCTATTTTATATGATTTTTGGGACTAACCTATTAACCTAGAGCCTAGTGCCAGTTTCTGCTTTTCCCTTGTTTTAGAGTATCGCAGAAAAGGAAAATCAAATAGAGTCCAATTGACCTGAAACTTCATGGAACTTATTTTTGGACCAGAAGAAGCCCACGTAGTATCAGAGATGGACCAGGAGAGTCCTCGGCTGCCCACGAGGGTGGGGGGCGTGCCCACCCCCCTGCCTCGTGGACAGCCCGGAGGTCCACCGACGTACTTCTTCCTCCATATATACCCATATACCCTAAAAACTTCAAGGAGCGCAATAGATCGGGAGTTCCGCCGCCAGAAGCCTCCGTAGCCACCGAAAACCAATCTAGACCCAATCCGGCACCCTGCCGGAGGGGGAAACCCTCTCCGGTGGCCATCTTCATCATCCCGGTGCTCTCCATGACGAGGAGGGAGTAGTTCTCTCTCAGGGCCGAGGGTATGTACCAGTAGCTATGTGTTTGATCTCTCTCTCTCTTGTGTTCTTGAGGTGATATGATCTTGATGTATCACGAGCTTCGCTATTATATTTGGATCCTATGATGTTTCTTCCCCCCTCTAATCTCTTGTAATGGATTGATTTTTCCCTTTGAAGTTATCTTATCGGATTGATGTATGTCTTGTGTGGGATACCTGTGGTGACAATGGGGTATTCTATGATCTACTTGATGTATGTTTTGGTGATCAACTTGCGGCTTTCGTGACCTTGGGAATCTATGCATAGGGTTGGCACACGTTTTCGTCTTGACACTCCGGTAGAAACTTTGGGGCACTCTTTGAGGTTCTATGTGTTGGTTGAATAGATGAATTTGAGATTGTGTGATGCATATCGTATAATCATACCCACGGATACTTGAGGTGACATTGGAGTACCTAGGTGACATTAGGGTTTTGGTTGATTTGTGTATTAATGTGTTATTCTAGTATGAACTCTAGGGCTGTTTGTGACACTTATAGGAATAGCCCAACGGATTGATTGGAAAGAATAACTTTGAGGTGGTTTCGTACCCTACCATAATCTCTTCGTTTGTTCTCCGCTATTAGTGACTTTGGAGTGACTCTTTGTTGCATGTTGAGGGATAGTTATGTGATCCAATTATGTTATTATTGTTGAGAAGACTTGCACTAGTGAAAGTATGAACCCTAGGCCTTGCTTCAACGCATTGCAATACCGTTTGTGCTCACTTTTATCATTAGTTACCGTGCTGTTTTTATATTTTCAGATTACAAAAACCTTTATCTACCATCCATATACCACTTGTATCACCATCTCTTCGCCGAACTAGTGCACCTATACAATTTACCATTGTATTGGGTGTGTTGGGGACACAAGAGACTCTTTGTTATTTGGTTGCAGGGTTGCTTGAGAGAGACCATCTTCATCCTATGCCTCCTACGGATTGATAAATCTTAGGTCATCCACTTGGGGGAAATTTGCTACTGTCCTACAAACCTCTGCACTTGGAGGCCCAACAACATCTACAAGAAGAAGGTTCTGTAGTAGACATCACCAAATCATCTAATTATTACTTCCCAATGCCTTCCTCTAGGCCCAAATAATGGTGAAGTGTCATGTAGTCGACGTTCACATAACACCATTAGAGGAGAGACAACATACATCTAATCAAAATATTGAACGAATACCAAATTCACATGACTACTAATAGCAAGACTTCTCCCATGTCCTCAGGAACAAACGTAACTACTCACAAAGCATATTCATGTTCATAATCAGAGTGATATTAATATGCATATAGGATCTGAACATACGATCTTCCACCAAGTAAACCAACTAGCATCAACTACAAGGAGTAATCAACACTACTAGCAACCCACAGGTACCAATCCCAGACTTAGAGACAAGAATTGGATACAAGAGATGAACTAGGGTTTGAGAGGAGATGGTGCTGGTGAAGATGTTGATGGAGACTGACCCCCTCCCGTTGAAAGGATCATTGGTGATGACGATGGCGATGGTTTCCCCCTCCCGGAGGGAAGTTTCCCCGGCAGAACAGCTCCGCCGGAGCCCTAGATTGGTTCCGCCAAGGTTCCGCCTCGTGGCAGCGGAGTCTCATCCCAAAAGCTGGCTTATGATTTTTTGCTCATCGAAAGACTTCATATAGCAGAAGATGGGCATAGGGGGGCCACCAGGGGGCCCACGAGGCAGGAGGGCGCGCCCCCCACCCTCGTGCGCAGGGTGTGGCCCCCTCTGGAACTTCTTGCGCTCAGTATTTTTTATATATTCTGAAAATGACTTCCGTGAAGTTTCAGGACTTTTGGAGCTGTGTAGAATAGGTCTCTAATATTTGTTCCTTTTCCAGCCCAGAATCCCAGCTGCCAGCATTCTCCCTCTTTATGTAAACCTTGTAAAATAAGAGAGAATAGGCATAAGTATTGTGACATAATGTGTAATGACAGCCCTAATGCAATAAATATCGATATAAAAGCATGATGCAAAATGGACGTATCAACTCCCCCAAAGCTTAGACCTCGCTTGTCCTCAAGCGAAAGCCGAAATCGAAAAATATGTCCACATGTTTAAAGATAGAGGTGTCGATAAAAATAAAATATGGACATCAGGGCATCATGATCATTCTTAGAACAACAACTTATATAATTCTTGTCATATGATCTCTTATGATAGAGTAACAATTGAATCAAAATTTCAAGTATAAATCATAAACTTCATTGAAAACTAACAAACTATAATCTCAGTCATTGGAGCAATTGCAATTTATCATAACATAGGAAAGAGTCAATACAAGAGCTTTTCAGCAAGTCCACATACTCAACTATCATACAGTCTTTCACAATTGCTAACACTCACGCAATACTTATGGGTATGGAGTTTTAATCGGACACAGAGAAAGATAGGGGCTTATAGTTTTGCGGCCAAACGTTTTACCTCAAGGGTAATGTCAACAATAATAGTTCATGAAAACTCACATCCAATTAGCCATATATACCAGGATCTTTCCAACATGTTGTGCTTGCCAAAAGATAAAATGTAAAAAGGAAGGGTGAGGAACACCAAGACTCTTATGTAAGGTAGGAGATAAAAGTAAAAGATAGGCCCTTCGCAGAGGGAAGCAGAGGTTGTCATGCACTTTTATGGTTGGATGCACAAAATCTTAATGCGAAAGAATGTCACTTTATATTGCCACTTGTGATATGGACCTTTATTATGCAGTCCGTCGCTTTTATTTCTTCCATACCACACGATCGTATAAAGCTTATTTTCTCCCACACTGATAAGTCATACATATTTAGAGAACAAATCTTATTGCTTGCACCGATGACAACTTACTTGGAGGATCTTACTCAATCCATACGTAGGTATGGTGGACTCTCAAGGCAAAACTGGTTTAAGGGTGTTTGGAAGCACAAGTAGTATCTCTACTTGGTGCAAAGAATTTGGCTAGCATGAGGGGGAAAGGCAAGCTCAATCATGTTGGATGATCCATGACAATATAATTTATCTCAGATGTAAGAAAACATAACCCATTACATTGTCTTCCTTGTCCAACGTCAACTCTTTAGCATGTCATATTTTAATGAGTGCTCACAATCATAAAAGATGTCCAAGATAGTATATTTATATGTGAAGACCTCTCTTTCTTTATTACTTCCTATTAATTGCAACGATGACCAAAACTATGTTTGTCAACTCTCAACAACTTTTATTCATCATACTTTTTATATGTGAGCTCATTACTCTCCACAAGATCTATATGATCTCTTTTATTTCCTTTTTATTCTTTCTCTTTTCTTTTATTCCCTCAAGATCATAGCAAGATAATCAATCCCTCGACTCAACACTAATCTTTATTATATATAGCTCACGGACTCGATTACATAGAAGGATCATAAAGCAAAAGTCACAACTAGATCATACTAAAACTTTATTCTACTAGATCAAGATATTACCAAAAAGATCGAACTAAGAAAAACGGTATAGACAGAAGTGATGGTTATACGATACCGGGGCACTCCCCCAAGCTTGGCAGTTGCCAAGGGGAGTTCCCATACCCATGTGATTATGTCTCCTTTGTTGGTGAAGAAGATGGTGGTGGTGATGGGTAGTCGCACATCGAGCGTAGGAGGTCTTCCAACTTGCGTATAATGCCCTTGAGTGCGATGATATGCTCCTTCAACAAAATATTTTCACGTGTGAGATACTTCTTTTGTATACGATCTAGCTTAATCATCTTGAAAGCTTTGATCTCAGTTGGGGTAAGAAGATTGTGATCAAGTTGAAGGACGTCTTCTGTTGCCAGAACTTGGTCCTCCGTGGCCTTCTTGATCCCTTCATCCTTATTGATCTCCATGGGTTCTTCTCTCTTCAGATCTATCTTCATTAGCCAAGCATCGTTGCCCTCATTGTTGGAGGAGGGGGGAGACGACATGATGCTTAGCTTTGACAACCCTGGCAGAAAACAGCTCGAAACAAGAACATGAGATTTTTGCGTGATATGGTGGTCAAAACCTTCGGGAGATTATATAATGAATTTTTACCGACCAAAATGCGTAACGTGCAAGAAAACGGAGTCCGGAGAGCACACGAGGTGCCCACGTGGTAGGGGGCGCGCCCAGGGGGGTAGGGCGTGCCCTCCACCCTCGTCGAGCCCTCGTGTCCTTCCCGGACTGCTTCTTATTTTTCTATTTCTCTAAATATTCCAAAACGGAAGAAAATTGCCATTAGAACTGTTTTGGAGTCGGTTTACTTACCGTACGACATACCTATTCCTTTTCAGAGTCTGAAACATTCCGGAAAGTGTCCCTTATGTATTCCTCCGGGGTTACGGTTTCAATAACATTGGTTTCAACATTTATAGGATTACCCGAGATATAATGTTTAATTCTTTGACCGTTCACCACCTTTGGATTTGTGCCTTCGAAGTTGTTGATTTTTATGGCACCGGAACCATAGACCTCCTCGATAACGTAAGGACCTTCCCATTTAGAGAGAAGTTTTCCTGCAAAAAATCTTACACGAGAGTTGTATAGCAATACATAATCACCAACATTAAACTCACGCTTTTGTATTCTTTTGTCATGCCATCTTTTAACTTTTTCTTTAAATAATTTGGCATTCTCATAGGCTTGGGTTCTCCATTCATCAAGTGAGCTAATGTCAAGTAACCTCTTCTCACTGGCAAGTTTGAAATCATAATTGAGCTCTTTAATAGGCCAATATGCCTTATGTTCTAGTTTGAGAGGTAAGTGACATGCTTTTCCATAAACCATTTTATACGGAGACATATCCATAGGATTTTTATATGCAGTTCTATAGGCCCATAATGCATCATCAAGTTTCTTGGACCAATTCTTTCTAGATCTATTAACAGTCTTTTGCAAAATTAATTTGAGTTCTCTATTACTCAATTATACTTGACCACTAGATTGTGGGTGATAAGGAGATGCAATTCTATGATTAACATCATATTTAGCAAGCATTTTACGGAAAGCACCATGAATAAAATGTGAACCACCATGAGTCATTAAATATCTAGGGACTCCAAACCTCGGAAAAATAACTTCTTTAAGCATCTTAATAGAGGTGATATGATTAGCACTACTAGTTGGAATAGCTTCTACCCACTTAGTAACATAATCAGCAGCAACTAAAATATGTGTATATCCATTAGAGGCAGGAAAAGGTCCCATATAATCAAAGCCCCAAACATCAAATGGTTCAATAACAAGTGAATAATTCATAGGCATTTCTTGACGTCTACTAATATTACCTGTTCTTTGACATTCATCACAAGACAAGACAAACTTACGGGCATCCTTGAAGAGAGTAGGCCAATAAAAACCGGATTGCAATACCTTATGTGCAGTTCTATCTCCAGCGTGGTGTCCTCCATAAGCTTCAGAGTGACACTTGCGTAGGATCTGTTCCTATTCATGCTCAGGTACACAACGTCTAATAACACCATCTACTCCTTCTTTATAAAGATGTGAATCATCCCAAAAGTAATGTCTTAAATCATAGAAAAACTTCTTCTTTTGCTGGTATGTGAAACTAGGCAGTATAAACTTAGCAACAATGTAATTAGCATAATCAGCATACCATGGAGCAGTGCGAGAAGAATTTATGACATTTAATTGTTCATCAGGAAAGCTATCATCAATAGGTTGTGGGTCATCAAGAACATTCTCTAGCCTAGACAAGTTGTCTGCAATGGGGTTCTCAGCTCCCTTTCTATCTATAATATGCAAATCAAATTCTTGTAGCAAGAGAACCCATCTAATGAGTCTAGGTTTAGCATCTTTCTTTTCCATAAGATATTTAATAGTAGCATGATCCGTGTGAATAGTTACTTTAGAATCAACAATATAAGGTCTGAACTTATCACAAGCAAATACAACTGCTAAGAATTCTTTTTCAGTTGTAGCATAATTTCTCTGAGCATTGTCTGGAGTTTTACTAGCATATTGAATAACATTTAATTTCTTATCACCTCTTTGCCCTAGAATAGCACATACAACATAATCACTAGCATCACACATAATTTCAAAAGGTAAATTCCAATCAGGTGGCTGAACAATAGGTGCAGAGATCAAGGCTTTCTTAAGTATTTCAAATGCTTCTACGCAATCATTATCAAAAACAAATGGTATATGTTTTTGTAATAAATTAGTCAGAAGCCGAGAAATTTTTGAGAAGTCCTTAATGAACCTCCTATAAAAAGCGGCGTGACCAAGGAAACTTCTTATACCTTTGATGTCCTTGGGACATGGCATCTTTTCAATAGCATCAACCTTAGCTTTATCAACTTCAGTACCTCTTTCAGAAACTTTATGCCCCAAGACAATACCATCATTAACCCTAAAGTGGCACTTCTCCCAATTCAAGACAAGGTTAGTTTCTTCACATATCTGCAAAACTCGATCAAGGTTGCTTAAGCAATCATCAAAAGAGGATCCATAGACAGAGAAATCGTCCATGAAAACCTCACAAATCTTTTCACAAAAGTCAAAGAATATAGCCATCATGCATCTTTGCAAGGTAGCAGGTGCATTACATAAACCAAAAGCATACGTCTATAAGCAAAAGTACCGAACGGGCCGATAAAAGTGGTCTTAGATTGATCATCAGCTGACACAGGTATTTGAGAGAAACCAGAATAACCATCTAGAAAGCAAAAATGTGTATGTTTGGATAATCTTTCAAGCATTTGATCAATAAAAGGTAAGGGGTAATGATCTTTTTTAGTAGCCTTATTTAATTTGTGGAAATCAATTACCATCCTATAACCTGTAATAATTCTTTGTGGAATCAATTCATCTTTATCATTAGGAACGACAGTGATACCTCCCTTTTTAGGGACACAATGGACAGGACTTACCCACTGACTATCAACAACGGGATAAATTATACCTGCCTCAAGGAGCTTTAGTATTTCCTTTCTTACCACTTCTTTCATCTTAGGATTCAGCCGTCGCTGGTGATCACGAACTGGTTTGGCATCTTTCTCCAAATTTATTTTGTGTTAACATAGTGTGGGACTAATGCCCTTAAGATTATCGAGAGTATATCCAATAGCAGCACAGTGCTTCTTCAGAGTTTTCAATAATCTCTATTCTTCATGCTCTGAAAGGTTAGCACTAATAATAACATGATATATCTTTTTCTCATCAAGATAAGCATATTTAAGAGTATCAGGTAACGGTTTGAGCTCAAACATGGGATCACCCTTGGGTGGAGGAGGATCCCCTAGGATTTCGACAGGCAAATTGTGTTTCAGGATGGGTTCCTGTTTAAAGAATACTTCATCTATTTCCCTTCTTTCATTCATAAACATATCATTTTCATGGTCTAGCAAATACTATTCTAAGGGATCACTAGGAGACACGGCAATAGAAGCAAGACCAATAATTTCATCTTTACTAGGCAATTCCTCTTCACGGTGTTGTCTACGAAATTTAGAGAAATTAAATTCATGAGACATATCACCTAAACCAATAGTAACAACAACCTTTTTGCAATCTATCTTAGCATTGAGTGTGTTCAAGAAGGGTCTACCAAATATAATGGGACAAAAGCTATCTTGTGGGGTACCAAGAACAAGAAAATCAGCAGGATATTTAGTTTTCCCACACAAGACTTCAACATCTCTAACAATTCCCATTGGTGAAATAGTATTTCTATTAGCAAGATTAATGGTGACATCAATTTCTTCTAACTCAGCAGGTGCAATATCATGCATACTTCTTTGTATAAGTCAATAGGTATTGCACTGGCACTAGCACCCATATCACACAAGCCATGATAACAATGATCTCCTATTTTAACAGAAATAACAGGCATGCCTACCACGGGTCTATGTTTATCTTTAGCATAAGGTTTAGCAATTCTAGCAGTCTCATCACAAAAATGAATAACATGCCCATCAATATTATTAGACAAGTCTTTAACAATAGCAATATTAGGTTCAACTTTAACTTGCTCAGGAGGTGTACAAGTTCTAATATTGCTTTTACGAACCACAGTTGAAGCTTTAGCATGATCTTTTATCCTAACAGGAAAAGGTGGTTTCTCAACATAAGCAGTAGGAACAATATGATCATTATAAGTGACAGTCTTTTCTTCAACTTTAATAGCTGCAGCTACTTTTACTTCTATGGGAGGATGATATTTAAACCACTTCTCCCTAGGGAGATCAACATGAGTAGCAAAAGATTCACACGAAGAAGCTACTATTTCAGAGTCAAGTCCATATTTAGTGCTAAATTTACGGACGTATCAACTAGCATCCCCAAGCTTAGGGTTTTGCATATTATTAGCACAATTTACATAAATAGAATTTATAATAAAATCATTTTAATCATGCTTTTTATTCAAAGATCTATCGTGAATCACTTTATATAGTAATTCATCACACTTTTCAGATTCACGGATTTCAAGCAAAACCTCATAAAGATAATCTAGTGCACAAAACTCACTAGCAATTGATTCATCATAATTGGATCTCTTAAAAAGATTAGCAAGTGGATGAGGATCCATAGATTTTAGGTTCTCTGTTTAGTAATAAATAAACAACTATTCCAACCATACGAGCAAACAAGAAGCAAGCGAAAAAGAGGCAAAATGGGAAAGAGGAGGAGAAGGGAAAGAGAGGGCGAATAAAACGGCAAGGGTGAAGTGGGGGAGGGGAAAACGAGAGGCAAATGGAAAATAATGTAATGCGAGGGATAAGAGTTTGTGATGTGTACTTGGTATGTCTTGACTTGCTACGGCGCCAGAAATGACTCGTTGTCCGGAGTCAAATCTTGACTTGACTTGGCGCGAATCTCCCCGGCAATGGCGCCAGACATCCTTCTTGATACCTCTTGAGCACTGGGTTGGTTTTCCCTTGAAGAGTAAAGGGTGATGCAGTAAAGTAGCGTAAGTATTTCCCTCAGTTTTTGAGAACCAAGGTATCAATCCAGTAGGAGATCACGCTCAAGTCCCACGCACCTACACAAATAAGTAAGAACCTCACAACCGATGCGATAAAGGGGTTGACAATCCCTTCACGGTCACTTACGAGAGTGAGATCTGATTGATATGATAAGATAATATTTTTGGTATTTTTATGATAAAGAGAAATAAAAGATGCAAATTAAAATAAATGGCAATAGAAATAACTAAGTGTTGGAAGATTAATATGATAGAAGATAGACCCGGGGACCATAGGTTTCACTAGTGGGTTCTCTCGAGAGCATAACTATTACGGTGGGTAAACGAATTACTGTCGAGCAATTGATAGAATTGAGCATAGTTATGAGAATATCTAGGTATGATCATGTATATAGGTAGACCGACTCCTGCCTGCATCTACTAATATTACTCCACACATCGACCGCTATCCACCATGCATCTAGAGTATTAAGTTCATAAGAACCGAGTAATGCGTTAAGGAAGATGACATGATGTAGAGGGATAAACTCATGCAATATGATATAAACCCCATCTTTTTATCCTCGATGGCAACAATACAATACGTGTCGTTTCCCTCTCTGTCACTGGGATCGAGCACCGCAAGATTGAACCCAAAGCTAAGCACTTCCCCCATTGCAAGAAAGATCAATCTAGTAGACCAAACCAAACTGATAATTTGAGGAGACTTGCAAAGATAACCAATCATACATAAAATAATTAAGAGGAGAATAGAATATTTTTCATAGATAAACTTGATCGTAAACCCACAATTCATCGGATCTCGACAAACACACCGCAAAAGAAGATTACATCGAATAGATCTCCAAGAGAATCGAGGAGAACTTTGTATTGAGATCCAAAGAGAGAGAATAAGCTATCTAGCTAATAACTATGGACCCGAAGGTCCGAAATAAACTACTCACACATCATCGGAGAGGCTATGGTGTTGATGTAGAAGCCCTCCGTGATTAATGCCCCCTCTGGCGGAGCTCCGGAAAAGGCCCCAAGATGGGATCTCACGGGTACAGAAGGTTGCGGCGGTGGAATTAGAGTTTTGGCTCCGTATATGATGTTTCAGGGTATATGGCTATATATAGGAGGAAGAAGTACGTCGGTGGAGCAACGACGGGCCCACGAGGGTGGAGGGCGCGCCTGGGGGGGGGGGGGGGGGGGGGGGGGGTAGGCGCGCCCCCTACCTCGTGCCTTCCTCGTTGATTGCTTTACATGGACTCCAAGTCTCCTGGAGCACATTTGTTAAGGAAATCACGTTTCCGAAGGTTTCATTCTGTTTGGATTCCGTTTGATGTCCTTTACCTTCAAAACACTGAAATAGGCAAAAAACAGCAATTTGGGTTGGGCCTCCGGTTAATAGGTTAGTCCCAAAAATAATATAAAAGTGTATAATAAAGCTCAATAAACATCTAAAAGAGTATATAATATAGCATGGAGCAATCAAAAATTATAGATACGTTGGAGACGTATTAGTTCACCGTTAAGAAGATTAGCTAATCGTCGTACGAGTGTCGGACAGGATTACGAAATGTCAGACCGTCGTAAGATCGTCGTACACAACAACTATCGCACACGCTATTCTGTGGTGCAACGTTTACGATGCATACTTCGTCAGAAACAGTTCATGGTTGCGAATCGTGTACAATAAGGCAACTAACACAAACGTTTAGTTTGCCCGCACCGTTTGTAATATTGCCTGACATCGCACATGCTTTGGAAATGGCAATTGTGTGCATGCTTGCACACGTTTCGTCTCTGTGAACCATCTCTGATTATGGTGCATATCACAAATGTTTGTGTTTTACCAACCATGTGTGCCGTAACAACCTGGAGAGCGTAATTTCACCGCAATTTAATTGCTGCTTTTCCAAATTGTACCAGATTTGGATTTGAATTTGAATGTATGCTACACTTTTATTCATATCCATCAGGTTCAAACAACCAATGCATTATTCGATTCATAGGTACATATGTTCAAGAATTACATAGGAACCAAATAAAGAATGATGAACCACAATTGTATACTTATACTATTAAAGACGGTAAAGAAATAGGCGAAATATATTCTGGTTGCTGAACAAGGTGAAGCGGAATGCCCATATTGTGCCCTCCTCCATGCAGAAGGCACGCGCGACTCTAGTCCAACCCCTTGTGATGGCTGGCCGACCATCCTTCATGGTCTTCATGAAAACATCTATATAATCATCGTGTTCTGGTGGAAATACTTTATCCTTTGCATGCCCACCAATCATGTAGTTTAAGAGGTAATCTTGAGTAAACTGCTTTGGCAACCACTGTAAAGGAAAAAGATTCAGACATTGTCATCTAACACAACTCATTATGGGCAGTAAAAAGAAGGTTGCAGAGTTCTTACTTACCATCCTGCAGTTCACTGTTGTCTTGGATAAAGTGTAAACAAATAGTTTAATTGCCATCTTTGGACATATTTTACTAACAATATGTATTTGCTTCCTCACTTGATGTTGGTTCATCGATATCTCACTACCCCATACGCAGAAAGGGTCGAAACGCGGATCTTTACCAATGACATATGTACCTAAAAGCGCCAAGTTAATATTAGAAGCTCAACAGCAATTGCAGAATGATGTAGTACAACACTCTTTTATAATATGTCTATATACATCCGTATGTGGTAGTCCATTTGAAATCTCTAAAAATACAAATATTTAGGAACAGAGGGAGTATCTTATAACATCAAATATACTCACATATTAGATGAACTAACATCTTATATTATGGGCCGGGAGGAGTTTAGTTCATTCTTACAAATTATCTGTTGTTGTATCCACGGGTTACAGTTAGTTTGAGCTAGTTCGGGCTCAAATAGCCCTAAAGTATATCTAAACAAGAGGGCTAGTTTGAGCTAGTTGCATCTATAACCCACCCAATAAACTAGTATCCAACCCAAGACATGCTAATTGGAGCTAGTTCTATTAGTGCATTTATTGCAATCTACCCCTGCCATCCAAACAACTCTTTGGATGGACTTAGTTTAGGGTTAGTAATGAGCTAGAAACTAACTCTAACTTCTAGCTAAGTTGAGTATCCAAACAGGCTTGTGTTGTTGATGTTGCTCCTGCTGCTCTTCTACATATATCTAGACATCATTAGAACATTAATGTAACACTCTTCCTTGTTGCTATGTAGCCTAGGATTGCATATTTAGACATTAAGTACAGTGCATGTTGCTATGTAGCCTCAGATATATTACATATGACCCTAGTTAACCTAAGGAAAAATGGGTTACAGATATATTCAGTTAAAAGTCTGATTCACCGATTAGTCCCTTATCACCCGCCAGCCTATATGGTACCAGCTACCGATATCCTGAACAGTGAGCAGATATAAGCCATGGGATGAAACTAACCTCGATGGAAAACAACAGTCGTTCCCAAAATTGCATTCCTATCGGTATGTTTAAAACTGGATTGATGAAATGTATTGCACAGTAAATAATTGCACATACAGAGCATCACATTGTGAACAACTGAAATAAATAAGGCATACTACAAACAACCAGATATAGCAATTAAAACTGGACATATTCTCACTACACTACAAAAGGGACTCAACAAAACAAATCATGGGTTTCCCCCTGTGAAGAGGCACGACAAAACAAATCATGGGTTTCCACACTTGTCACGGATGGGCTCGTTCCCGTGGGAAGAGCACGGACCGTGGATGCGCTCCATGGTGTCGCAGATGGGCTCCTTCCCCTTGGAAGAGCATGGCTATAGGGTGCCCTCCCTGATGTCGCAGACGAGCGCTTTCCCCTTGGAAGAGCAGATGATCTCTTTCACCTTGGAAGAGCCGGAGAGGGTGCCCTCCTCGTGGTCGCCGTCGATGAGGTCTGACTTGGAAGCTGTGGATCCCAAGCCAGCGTCGCAGAACGTGTCCTTCAGAAATGACAAAAGGGGCTCGATGGCGATGTAAAATGGCAAATTGTTGACAGTGAGCCAGAGAAGATCAGCGGCGGGGCCATGGATGAGATCGATGGCAGTTGAACCCGAGGGGTTGGGGTGGGACACTTAACCTGTGACACAGCCCACCTCAGGGCATTGCTGTCGATGACCTCGATGTCGTAGCCGGCGGACGAGACATGCCCGCATACTCTAGCTAGTTGCTTGAGTGCCTGCCGCTAGTAATGGTCATCAGCTTCCTTGGCGATGTCGGGTGAAGAGACGGCTATACACCTCTTTTGGGCCAGTCGCTCCTCGAGCTCCATAGGAAGTGTAGCTGGGCTTAGGCTGCGACGCTCTAGAGTGGGGGATGGGGATGGGGATCTGTGGGAAAAGGGGCGTTTGGCAGGTGTCATCTAAGAAACTCAGGGCGGCCTGGGTATGGAGATCAGTAGGTAAGCTGCACGGGCAAACCGGCAGATGTTGACAATGGAGGCCTTGTGACGGCGGTGGCGGCGGTGGGGGGGGGGGGGGCTTTGGCGGGGTTTCGGGGGGGGGGGGGGAGGGGGGGGGGTGGGGGGGGGGGGGGGGGGGGGGGGGGGGGGGGGGCTTTGCTAGGGTTTCGAGTGAGGGAGGGTGTGTGTGTGTGTGTGTGTGCATGCGCACGCCCGAGGAGGTTTTGGTGTGTGTGTGTGTGTGCATGTGGAGGGGGCATGGTGTTTCAGGAAATGATGCGGGTACTGAAAATTTTACTACGCGGGAGTCAAAAGCGGGAGTGAAATGCCGTGCTATTGAAAATTTTGATGATAGTGCATCGCACACGGTCCAGAGATAACAGCCGTGTGTTATGAAACAGAAAAACCCTCTAGGCGGGCAAATATTTTCTAGGGATGCAGGCGGGATTGGGAACAAGAAACATCGCACACGATCCGGAGATAACATCCGTGTGTTATGAAACCAAAAACCCCTTGAGGCGGGCAGATATTTTCAAGAGGGGGTGCCTCATGGAGCCCAATGTAATATGCGGATGTGTGTGTGACAGGTGCACCGGCGTGGCACATGGTTAGTTTGAGTGAACCGTGTCTGTTGTGTCATCTGACTTGTCTAACGTTAATAAATTTGGCGAAAAATGACACGGGAGAGGGTCAGAACACGAACACGCTTGCTTGTGGACCAAATTTATGTACCAAAAGGGTGGTTTGATTTTCAAATACCAAATGCAACTTCGATGTGGTACCTCTGTCGCAAAGCGCACGGTATTGCTTGCCCCCACCTCCCCCCTCGTGTCGGCACGAAGGGAATACTAAGCTATGAATGCATGCCCCCTCCCCCTCAACCGAGGTTCACCTATCAAAGTGCGAAGTAGCCAGCAGCCCCCCTCCTCCCTCATGTCGACACGAAGGGAATCCTAAGCTATGAATGCATAGCCCCCCAACCGAGGTTCACCGTAGCAAAGTGTGAAGTAGCTAGCAGCCCCCTCCCTCGTGTCGGCACGAAGGGAATCCTAAGCTATAAATGCATGCCCCCAACCGAGGTTCACCTAGCAAAGTGTGAAGTAGAGCTAGCAGCCCCCTCACTCGTGTTGGCACGAAGCGATTCCTAAGCTATGAATGCATGCCCCCCAACTGAGGTTCACCTAGCAAAGTGCAATGTAGCACCCCCCGCACGCACACACACTTTCAGTCGGCGGGCCAGAGAGGCATATATCTCACCAAGATGGATCGTAAAATGGACCAAGAATAACCCACCTTGGTCGTACAACCTCTCTCTTGTTGTTGGTCAAAGTGATGGCTGTCCATGCGACCCCGGAGATGGGCTAGCTCGCCAATAATCACGCAAGTAGCTAGTCCCCGAAGACAACCACTGCATGCGTGTGGCCCAAACATATGTATGGAGAGGTGTGTTTTTGAGTAACAATGGAACAACTTTGATGTGGCACCACGATTTCGAGCTAGAAATCCCCACACCGAGTGAGGGTTAGGTTGATGATGCATATGTATGTTACACCACACTTCAAACCAACGACGGGGATTCATATATGCATGCATTCGTGCATAGTATATGCACTCAAACTTAATTAGGTCTGAATCTCACCATGACCTATACTACGATAACACGAACCAAATGAAGAATCTGCCATGGTAACCTATCTTGTTGTTGGTCAAGGTGATCATGGATGTCGACGCGGGCCCACGAATATATAGGCTTGTCGCCGATAAGCACGCGAGGGAGTGTATCGTTCGAAGGCAACCACTACATGCATATGTATGGAGGTGATGCGTGCATGCATGTTTGAATACACAACATTGATCTAGCGCGTGTGTCAAAAATCGTACACTAGCTCCCCACACAGAGCGAGATCGGTTCATGATGGTGTCGTTGTACTAGCCACTTCGATTCGATGGGAGGGATTCATGCGTACACATGCAGTGTGTGTTCTCAAAGTGTATCATGCATGTCATCCCAGATAAAAAATAATCCCCTCCTAAGTCAAATTAACCTCTCTTGTTGTCTGGCAAAAAGAAGTGATGGACCAAGTGGACCCACAGATGGAAAGCATTGATATCGCTGATAACCGCTTAAGTGGGTCCGAGAGGACAACCACCATCCCTTTGCATGTGGGCCAAACTTATATATGTTGAATACCCAAAATGCACAACTTTGATGTGCCACATGCCCCAAAAACCGTAAACCATGCACCTACACAGAGCGAGGTTCATATCAAGCGCACTACATATGATGGTCCCCTTCCCCCCTCTTCACCGCATACTATATGCTCCTGCCGTAATATATGTACAACCCAAAAGAATCCTCATCGATGGTGAAATTAGTAAACCTCTCCCGATGTAAGCCAAAGTGATGCATGCATGCATGCATCGACGATGGCCTCGTGGGCACACAGATGGAAGCATCACACGTGAGTGTCCTAGCTAGGATATATATGCATGTGGCCCAAAAAGGTGTCGTGTGATGTTTGAATAACCAATTTCACAATTTTTATGTGGCACGTGCCTCGGTAACCAAAAAATCCTGACACTGAGTGAGGTGTACTTGTTCACGGATGCATACATATAGTATATATGCTAGTCCCCTCCCACCTCTTCGACGCGTAGTATATACCACCATAACACAAACAAAAAAGATTCTACCTTGCTGGTCAAATTAACCTCACTGCCGTCTGTTCGTCAAAGTGATGGACAGCGACCTCGCGGGCCCACAGAAAGTGTCACTCGCGAGTATCGAGTGTCGTGTAGGGCAACCATCGACTGCATGTGGCAAAACATTTATTTATGAAAGGGTTGTGTAATGTTTTATATAACGATTTCACGACTCTGATGTGGCACCAGCCTGCCTAACAAAACAGCCAACCCACACGGTGGCTCACAACTCGTAGTATGCTGCGAGCTACCCGCCACCCCCAGACGCACACCCCCCCACACACACACACCGTGAATCCACCGCAACTGCGATGCATGTTAAATTAATTATACCACGGTGAACATACATGTTACCAAAAGAGGGGCGTTTTAATTTAAAAAATCACAGAGATCATTAAGATGTTTTAGTACATTGATTGATTGATTTTCTATGGGTATAATGTGCAAAAATCAAATTTGAGCTACATGCACACGTGACAGTGCACCTAAATGGATTGCAAAAACACATGCGTCTCACTGGGTGCATGTTTACTCCCCATGCAACAAATTTCAAACATTGAGAATCTTGATTTTTAAATTCTAGTACATCCAAAACTTATTTGAAGTTCATAAAACTTATCGTGTTGTCATATGGACACCAATAAAAAGTGGCATTGTACTTTTTTTGGTCAAATTTGAGACCAGTTTTGATGTAATCTTTATCTAATTACAGATGGAAGATTATTAATAATTGGGAACCAATATCCCAAACGGATTATTTATTCGAACCATGAGCGTTAGAACAACAATGGATACGTGTCATGCTTCGGTTAAGCAATAAAGCGACAACATTAATCATCCAAATAGAAAAGCAATATACGTGCCGCCGCGCAACCCGTGTGGCGTGCGAGCAGGTGTGAGTTGACGGGACGCATGCGAGCAGTCCGCCGCGCAGGCAGACAGGGAGGCGTGCGTGCAGGTGTGTGAATTGACGGAGGCGTGCTCGCTGCACAGTGTCATCGGGAGGCATGCGAGTAGTTGTGTGAAACTTTGGTAGGCATGCCAGCAGTCCGGTGTGTAGGCTCACCGGGAGGCGAGCCATTGGTTTGACCGCCGCCTGCCTCTCTCCCACAACTCCCACTACTCCATATTAATGGTGCACCATCCCCCCCATCCTCGCTACGCACACATAATCCTCTCTCTCCACTTGCATCCTCGACGCCGCTCTCAGTCCTCGATGCCGTCAGTGTATGAGGATGTCGCCGAAGCGCCCCATCGGAGGGAGTGGCGACGCCGGGGCTGCTAAAGCACTGAAGCACGGCATGGAGATGGAGATAGAGGTTGCCGTCACCGCTGGCGAGTTAATGCTACACCCTGACGTCGTCGACGGTGTCGAGCTTCCAGAGCCGAAGGCGGAGTTCCACACTGACTCCGACGACCACTCTGGTGACGACTCCGACGACCATTCCGGTGACGACTCCGACGACCTCTCCGGCGACAAATCCGACGACCACTGACAGCTGGTTAGTCATATATACCCATTTATGTGTCAAATAGATCATAGGGTTTCTCTAGGTACTCCTGCCTCCCCCTTTTTGGAATAAAAATCATGTGGTTATGTTCTCCCAATCCATGAAATCTAAGTAAGTTTCGTTAGATTCGTGTAGTGTATTGATTGTTTGAATGGTACATGTGATAAGTGATTAGTTGTTTCATGTGTGCAAATGATTTCTGCTAGTAATCTGACTAGGGTTAGTGTTCGTGCTAATAATTCCTAGCCAGGACTTGACAATTGATTTTGAATGACCTACCTATGTTTGTGCCATTATTTTCTTCAAGAATGGTCTGTACATAGACGACTGTGCTTAAAAATCGAACCATAATCTCTGGATATGTATAAATAAATAGCCATAAATTCCTAATCCTACTTCACGGCATGTAATCAGTGATTTGATGCCAAATTCGTTTTACTATTTGTATAGGTGATGTCTGACGATGTGGACATCAATGATGAAGATGCCGAGAGGAGGTACAAGAGGCGAATCCTGAGGGAGCTTTATGTGGGAATGCATAACAGGCGTATTAGGACCAGGAACGATGGCTATGGATGCCCATTTTGCCACCACGAGATTCATGACGCGTATCTAAGTGTTCTGAGGCATGCAAGAGGACGGGACGTTGGCTCCTTCAAGCAGAAGTATTCTCGCAGGGTGGCGCATGACGTGTACGCGGAGTACCTGGAGAAGCTTCAGGATCGTGATGGCCACATGTGAGATGAGATGTGGGATGGATCGAACTATGTATGCTTGAGTATGCTTAATGACGGTTGAACTATGTACTTATGGTTGAACTATGCTTATGTACGTGTACGCTTATTATCTACGTCTGAGTATGTTAAATATTTCACCACATTTTGGTAAAAATTACAATGGGGGACCAATAAACCAGGTCGAAGGTAGTACTCAATCACACACGGTTCCCAAAATTGGAACTGTGTGCAATGACTTTCATTTTGCCTGCTATGTCAATCACACACGGTTCGCTCTAGCAAACCGTCGCCCCCAAAATTCTTTGTGGGACAGAAAACCCTCACCACCCAATTCCAAAAAGAAAAAAGAAAACCTTCACCATCCTCACGTCACAAAAACCTCACCCCGCCTGCCACCCCCTCGGCCCCTCCGATACGTTCCCCATTCACACCTGCACAAGCTCCTCCACGTCTATGCCATGGCACCGCCTATCGGGGCGGTAAACACTTAGCTTGACGCATGTCGCCGCCGCCAGGCTGCTGGCAAAGCCCACCGCATTTCGCCACTTCCGCTTGCTGCTGCCTATCGCCATCGACTTTCTCGATGCTGCTCACGGTCGACCGAGCTCCGCTCGATTGGGGAATCTGCCGTATTGAGGTTTCTTTCTCATGGACGACAAGGTAACTAATTTAACAAGATATAATCTCATCTCTTATCCTGGTTCATCTGCCTCCTTTAATCACCCTGCGGAAATCGCCATGAATTCATTTTTATTCGAGCTAATTTGAGGGGTTTCTTTCATTCATAGAATGTACAGTGCGCCGAGGGGTGAACCGTCGCCAGAGATTCCATCTCATCGTACCAGATAACCTAAGGACGCGCGCGGTATGTTCAATCTCACCCTAAATCGGTTGGCATGGCCTACTTTCCTGAACATATTCTAAATATTGCTACATTTCGATAAAAGGTGCCACATACACCATATACGTCAAAGGGGATTTCCCCCCTCTTCTTTCTATATTAGGCAAATTAATGATGTATTGTTCTTTCGGTTACTCTCATATTTCCATGACATCATGTTTACCCTATCTGTTTAATCAAAGACTTTTGTCCTTCAATCTCAACTGCTGTACAGTACTTTCAATTTGGGCCCATATTTGCATGTCACCATATTTTCTTTAACAATCCTACCATTTTCTACAGGACATCCCTCGCTATGCAACAGATTATGTAGTGCACAATTTTTTCCTTTACATACAACAAGGCTCCACGAATGTCATACTGCACACAAACCATGGATTTACAATCGTTGCTACTATAAGACTTGATGAACGTGGTGACTCCTATTTTGGCATTGGCTTTTGGAATGAAATTGCAAAGTTTTCTGTACTGAAAGCCGGCACTAAAATTGCACTGCACATAGAATGGCCTGGTCATGAGATATATGCTAACTTCCCCGACAAAATCATCCATCCAGACTTTGTTCGAAGTAAGTTTTCTTTTCAACTATCTGCATATGTTGACTTACCCAGCAATGTCAAATGAATTGTGTAGTATTTAAGAAACTAATTGTTATTCCCTTTTCTGACTATATCCCTACCTAATAACTTCTAGTTACCAATACACTTTTCTATTGCCCTGTTTTAACTAAATATTCCATGTACTCCAATTTATATCAAAAAGCGCCGCTGATAAGGAGACTCCGGAGGTGGAGAATGGGGCTGCCAACAAGCGGGGGCAGGGCAAGCTAGAACCGCAAGCAACTCTAGCAAGCCTAGACTTAATCAGCAGCCTCCTCGATGATATGTATAGAGTCATCATCTCCCTCCTCCCAATCAAATATGGGGCGCAGACAACCCTCCTTTCCCCGCGGTGGCGCCCCCTATGGAACTCCAGCCCCCTCGACCTCATCGACACCCACGAGCTCTGCCATGGCTATCGCAAAAGCTTGGATGCGTTCTCCAAGATCCTTGGCAGTCACCTTGGCCCAACCAAAGGCCTTAGAATGGGCAAGTTCCGTTCCAAAGGCAAGGACCGAGCCAAGCTTGACGACTGGTTCCGATCCCCCGCCCTAGATCAGCTCGAGGAGCTCACTTTTGATGATGGGCATATGCAGTCGCTGCCAACGTCCGCACTCCGCCTCGCGCCCACGCTGCGCGTCGCCAAGTTCAAGAACTACCACGACTGAAGCACCTCGAGCTCGTCGTCGTCTGCCTCTCAAAGGGTGACATGGAGCGCCTGCTCCGTGGCTGTACTGCACTCGAGTACCTTTGTCTTCAGTCGTCAATGGGTTGAGTACCTTCCACGTCACCTCCATGACTCTCTGAACTATTTATGTGTGTTGCTGGTGCGGCAGGAAGACATAACAAAAGGTGGACCACCTTATGGTCATCCAGGACACACCTGCACTTGAGAGATTACTTGTAGTTGATCAAGAAGGTCCAACAAGAATCAATATCATTTCTGCGTCGAAATTGACTGTGGTGGGCTACTCCTGTGACAAATACTCCGAACTTGTTATTGGATCCACACCCGTTCGGGTACAACAGCCGCCTTCTACCTCTCCTTCTACAAATTAACATTATTTCGAATTTTGAAGATGTTTGTTCGTCTGCCATTCAGAAAATGATTCCGACAAGCTTGACCCCGAAACAGCGCACAGTGAAGGTCTTGGCACTAGAATCTATCGGGCTTGACCTGGAGCAAGTTGTCAGTTTCCTGAGATGCTTTTCGTGCCTGGAGAAGCTATATATCGAGGTGATGTTCATTTCCTATTAAATGTTAACCATAAGGGAGTTCAATTTGTGACACCTTTTTCCAAGTTTACAATGACAATGTACTACAATTTCTCAAGGTTATTTTGGAGGATTTCAGTACATACATGCCCCCCCCCTCATATTGGTTGCTTGATCCATATGGTTACATTCAATAAGCATTTCTCCTTTGGATTCATCTGTACTAGTTTTCTTAGGGAACTTTTCATCCACTCCAACCTCTTGTGAAGAAGGCTACATTTTTCTAGAATGTAATCAAATGCCCATGTTAATCATGTCAGATCGAAGATGGCATGTGAGTGCATTTTACAAATCCTGCACACCAAATAGCTAGTCTTGTAGTAATGTTCAAAACTGAATGTAGGCACTAACAGGTTTTCTTCTTTTGCAGATAAGATTAGGCCCAGTGGTGGGTAATGTGATACAATATAACAATCACGTCGAATGCCTAGATCTGCATCTCTCAGAAATTACTTTTAACTCCTACCGAGGGACCTTACCAGAGATTATATTAGCCAGGTTCTTTGTTCTCAGAGCAAGGGTGCTGAAGGAAATGAGGTTTGCCCTACATCTATTTCGCAAAAATGAATGGTTTGTTGATCAGTGCTGGCACCTGCGGCAGAATGGAGTAGGCTCCAAAAATGCTGAATTTCATTTTGGAACTTCAAATGACAGAGTAATCGGAAGTCATCGAGTCAACCCCATACATGACTTCTCAGTGGATGACCCCTTTGCAAAAATTGTGAGGTTTCGAAGCCAGACTTAGAAGCGGTGATATTAGTTTGAACCTGTCTGATATCCATGTTCAGCGCATCAGCGCGAGCGTTTGCAGCTGATGAGCTGAATTTCATTTCTAATATCAGTTTGAACCTTGTAATCTTCGAATTTGAGCCATATAACTCTGGAATTTGAACCTTGTAACATTTCGAGCTATTGTGGTACAATCGTTGAAATGGCATCGTATGAGACTCGTATATTGCTAGCACTATTTTGACCTTAATATGCAATGGTTTTAGATTTTATTAACCATTCTCGAATCAGTCTAGCTTGTCGATCTCACAACACATGATTTGTATAGCTAACTCGACTGCGATCTTCGATAATATTGCACACAGTTGGTTTCTTCCACGGTGTGCACTGTAGAGCGTAGAATTAATTATCGCACTCGAGTGTCCATCATCACCCTTCTGTGTAACTTTGACCTCATCACCCAAGGGCAAGCTTATGACCGAAGTCATTCCGCGCACTTCATTTTTACAAAGCTTTTTAACAATAAATGCCCACGATTTGTCCCTCTTCTAGCCGATGCGTGGCCAAACTAGCCGGGCGGGAAGCTTGCACGGTAAACAGCATGGTAGCGCGGGAACAGGCTCTTCGAGCCCTCGCCTGGGGTGTGGTGTTGTCAAGCATGCACTGGATTCTGGAATCCTCCGCTATGAACGCCGTGACAAGACGTGACAATTATAGGCCGGCTGTCGGTGTCAAAACCGTGGATCTCGGGTAGGGGGTCCCGAACTGTGCGTCTAGGGCGGATGGTAACAGGAGGCAGGGGACACGATGTTTTACCCAGGTTTGGGCCCTCTTGATGGAGGTAAAACCCTATGTCCTGCTTGATTATTCTTGATAATATGAGTAGTACAAGAGTTGATCTACCACGAGATCAGAGAGGCTAAACCCTAGAAGCTAGCCTATGGTATGATTGTATGTTGTCCTATGGACTAAAACCCTCCGGTTTATATAGACACCGGAGGAGGCTAGGGTTACACAAGGTCGGTTACAAAGGAGGAGATATGCATATCCGTATTGCCTAGCTTGCCTTCCACGCCAAGTAGAGTCCCATCCGGACACGGGACGAAGTCTTCAATCTCGTATCTTCAGAATCCAACAGTCCGGCCAAAGGATATAGTCCGGCTGTCCGGAGAGCCCCTAATCCAGGACTCCCTCACCGGCCGGCCCCGATTTATTATAGCGGCCATTTAACCTACCCTTGTGTCTCTTCAACCTTTCGATCGCGCCCCACCATTGCAAGAAGCACACCCACCACGAGAAATTCTTAGAGGGTATCCTGCGCGACTCCAATGGCGCTCCGAGTGGCTGCCGGCGACGAGCAGCAGTTCACCATGTGTGCTGTGGTGGAAACCCACAGAAGGTTCATGGACCTCTCGGTGGTGTACACCAACAACCCGGTCTGGGCGGAGCACTCCATCCACATCATGGAGTTGTTGCTTGCCGAGGAGAAGTACAACATGGTCGGGTTCGACCTCGAGTACACCCGCGCTCGTGCCGGGTCTCGTCCTAAGGTCGCCTTCGCCCAGATGTGCGTGCGCCACCACGTCCTCGTCTACCACTACTGCCTGGCCACAAGGCCTTGTGAGCGTGTTGCCAGGTTTGTCAACAGCCCCCACTACATGTTCGCTACGGTGGACATCACCAACGATGTAAAGGCGCTCGAGAATTCTGGCATCGCCTCCCAGTATCTTGTCGACATCCAGGGCCAATACAAGATCAGGGGCAGCAAGGAGCATGAGAAGGACTCATTGGTTCACCTCGCCGAGGCCATCATCGACCCCTACTACAGAGATATGAAGGATTCGTGCAACAAGGACAAGCGTGCCTGGCACTCGGCCTGGATGGAGAAACTCGACAAAGCTCATGTCGTGTACACTGCCAAGGAGGCGTACACGAGCTACGACATGTACAGGCGGGTCGTTGACATGAGGAAGTCCCTCCTTCCCCAAAACGGCCAGGGATCCAGCTGGAAGCAGAGCAATGGCAAGCGTCGTCGCAACAATAAGTAGATGATTAGATCCTCGTTTCTCCTACTTTAGTATGCATGTAATTGCTTTATTTGGTGTGTGGAAATGTTATGTGTGTAGTCACTTGTGTAACTGTATGCTTAATTTGGTTACAAAATGCTGTCTTTTTAAGTATATATGTTGATGCTGTAGACAGAGCGTAGATGTTGTGCGGACAAAGAAAATCACATCGCACACGGACTAAACAATGGAACCCGTCGGTGATGTTTTCATCAATCACTCACAATTGTATGCCAGCAATCGTTTGCTCACAACACACACGGCTTGTTAGCAGTAATCGTCTGTGTTCTTATTGGTCTTCGCACACGTCTCCGATTACAGACCTGTTTGCCTCGTATCACACACATCTTGTTCATTTGAACCGTTTCTGTTCTCATGTCTCAACACAAACAGTTCATCCGAGTGAACCGCATGACGTATATCGCACACATCTTTGATCTGACTGACCGTTTCTTTTGTGTTGCTTAATCACAAACAGTTTATCCAAGTGAACCGTATGTTGTGTATCGCACACACCTTCATCTGGCTGCCCATTTCTTTTGTTCCTCCTCATCGCAAACAGTTCATTGAACTGAACCGTATGCCCTTCATCGCACACGCAAATAAAACCTGAACCGTGTTTGATGCATCCGTCATCGCAAACATTTTATACATTTCTGACGGTTTTCATACAACACCGTTTGCGATTATTGCATCACACACAGTTTCTCGAAGGGTCTCTGATCATAGTGTCGCGTTAGCAGCATCCTGCAGTAGTGTTAGTAATCATGTGAAGTTGATCAACATTCAATGTTTTGATGATATGTTGTGTTGTTCTTCCTCTAGTGGTGTTATGTGAACATCAGCTACATGGCATTTCACCAAGTCTAGGCCTAGGGGAAGGCATTGCGAAATTAGTTCATAGATGATGGGTTGCCGGAGTGACCGAAACCTAAACCCCAGTTTATGAGTTGTTTCACAAGGGGCTGTTTTGGATCTATTTATGAGTTGTTCCATGAGGGGCTGTTTTGGATCTATATGTTTAATGCCATGGTTAGATTTATCTTAACTACTTCTATTGTATTTGTGGATGCTTGCATGGATGGTATATTGTAAGTTGGTGTCTGTTAAAGTAAGAACATCAACTTGGTTTGGGTCCACCAACATAACAACTTATCAAGGCAATGAACGTAAGTCGATGAATCATGGTGAAATTAACTAGACAATATTCATGTGCGTCCTCAAGAGTGTTTTAATCACTATAAGAAGTTCCGTCGACTTGTCCCTAGCAATATTAAGGATTGGGCTACTTGTTGCATCTTGCTACTTTTATTACTTGTTACTTGCTATCATTATCTTGCAATCAAACTATCTATCAAAATATCTTACATCACTTGTAGAGAATATATTGCTGAAAAGCGTGTTTTGATTCCGTGTGTTTCTCTTTGGGTTCGACACTCTTACTTATGAAAGGACTACAATTGATCCCCTATATTTATGGGTCATCACTCTCCGAAAATTAACCTAATAGTTAATCATATTGGTACTTCAAAAAATAAATACATATACATTAGGCACAAATGAATCTTCCCAATCCCCTACATTTCTCATGACTATGAGGGAATTACTCCCGCATGAGAGAGGAATAAGAGTCAATCACAAAGATTGTGCAAAGGAAATCCTTTTCATTAGTAAGTAGTTTGTCACGATAAGATGAATGATTAAACCAATTTCAGTCTCTGGATTAACCACAAATAGAGTACAAACCCTAGGCTTACAAATTGGAATATTTCCTTCTCTATAGCGGCCATGTTGATGAATGGATGGGGAACTTGCAATAGAGAGTAATCCGGAACTAATCCAAGTGAAGTTCTTCCCCTACGTACCTATCCTCCTCTGAACTGATTTGGTTTGGTGGTTTTATGTTTCTTGTCTCCCTGGATCATCACTACGAGCTCATCTTGTATAGACGAGAGATAGGCGTCGGCTGCTGGTAAGACCGTGGGTACCCACGTAAGCGCTTGTACCACACGTCATCTTTTCTTCTGGATGCGCCAGGTGAATTTCTTCGCAACATGGAAGGTGTCCATCTTCTCCTCAGTTAACCTAATATGGTTTCGGTTTCTTCCTAATATGGATAAATTAGGACAACAAGCAAGGAAATAAAGTTTATTTTTATCTGAAGGGTTATCGTTAGTGAAAAAAATGAAAAACGACAAAGGCCCTGTGTTCGCACACGAACACGTCACCGTATTCCTCCAACGTTGAGGGTGATGCACCGTAACTCATGTCGAAAGAGACCCGTCCGAAAGTGCGGTACGCAAGCATTTCGGCAGGTGCTTTTGAGGGACAGAAACCCCACACGCCTCGGAGGGACCCCGTCTGGACGCATGGCGGCTTTGGGCTGCTCTAGGTTGACTAGCTCACCCCTAGAGCCTCGAGGATCGCTGTCCATCAACACGAAGAACGAACGAAGAAAGAGAGAGAATGAACAAGAGAGAGATGTAAAAAACTAGGGTAAAAATAGTATCTTGATTTGTCGATTGTGTGTTGTTTAATCAGACGTCACCTCTCATCTATCTATGAGGCAGATAGATTTCCTGTATAAGAAAAGGACTAAAAATTACGTCCAAAATATAAAAACCCTAACCTAACTTGGACAGGAATCTTGGACAATTTTTTGAATCAACTCGGAGCCACCGAGTGGTTTGCTTCGGTGCCATCGAGTAAACGTGGCCAATCTTCTGTATTCTTTTGTACCTCACTTAGAATTTTCGAGTGGTTTCACTTGGAATTACCGAGTTAAATCAACTTGACCGGTCCGAAATGGCTCTGCAACTTCTGTTTCTGACCTTATTTTGGCTCCACGGGTTGTATACGATCTCGGTTTGAGACAAATCTTATATGAAAATCAACCGTTTCAACGAGACACACAACTTTAATGTTGAAACTTTTTGCATCCGAGGGCCATCTTAACTGAGCATCATGCCATTTTATAATCTAATGTTAACACGAGCATCTCTGAAATTGTCATAACTTTTGCATTCGAGCTCCATTTTGTACCATCTTCATATCCATCTTGATCTTCTTGAAGAGAGCCATTTGAAGGTCACTTCCAATCATAAGTTTGAATTAATCTTGACATAGCTTTAAGCTACTTTTATGACTGTGCCACTTTTGAGCGTCAACACATGCCCCCTGATTTCCAGCAAAGCTAGCGTGCCGAAAAATAACATGTACCGTGTTTTAGGGCGATGTCAACACTCCATCAGCCATTTATATGCACTTAGGCGATAATTTTGTATCGTCCATGTTTATGCTTAGGGCGGTAATTCTGAAGGGTCATTGCTTTTGCATTTTTGTTTGCATCATACCTTGGAACCGATTACCACCAATTGGCTTTAAATAGATAGGAATGAACCCGTTACTTGTAGCACTAAGGAAATCAAACTCCGAGAGGTCATGCCCAGTTAATCAAGTAACATCAGGAAACATAGCAGGTCCAAGCTTGGGGGAGGTGCCCCGGAATCGTATCATCCCACTATCTTTTTGCCTTTACTTATTTTAGTTTGATCTTTTGCTTTAGATGAATAAAAGTTAGTTCGATCCTTTCTTCCTTGAGAGTTTGCTTAGTGATCTATCCTTGTAATAGTGTGCAAGTTATATAATAAAGTTTAGTTTGAGTTTTGCTTTCTTTACTTTCTTGTTGCAAATAAAAATAAAAAGAGAAAGGAATGAAAAGAAAGAAAGGAAATAAATGAAGAAAAGATCATATACTAATCTTATGGTAGGTGATGACACCACATAAGGATAAGCATAAGTAGAAAAATTTATTAGAGATTGACAAACATAGCATTAGTCAATGATGCAACTCATGAAAGAATTAATAAGGGAAGAGAAGATTCACATATAAATATACTATCCTAGAAATCTTTTGTGATTGTGAGCCCTCATCAAAATATTATATGCCAAAATTGTTGACGTTGGACAAGGAAGACAACTTAATGGTTTGTGTTTGTTTATATTCACACAGAAGTCATATTGTCATAGATCCTTTAACATGTGGTGCTTGCCCCCTATCTTTGCTAGCCAAAAATTCTGCACTGAGTAGAGATACTACTTGTGCATCCAAAAACCCTTAAACCCAAATCTTATTTTCAAGTGTCCACCATACCTACCTAGGGATTTAGCAAGATCCCTAGTAAGTTGTCATTGGTGCAAAAAGGCAATAAAAATTGCTTCTAAAAGTGTGAGATCATTTAGTGCAAGAGAAAATTGAGCGTTGCACGAACTTGTGATGGTGAATAATAAAAGAGACAGACTGCATAATAAAGGTCGCTATCATAAGGGGCAATGCAACGTGACATTTTTTGCACTAAGGGGTTGAGCATACAAACAAATAAGTGCATGGCAACCACTGCTTCCCTCTGCGAAGGTCCTATCTTTTACTTGTATGTATTTACTTTTATGCAAAGAGTCAAAATTTTCCTTCTATTACTTTTTATTTTTCTCCTTTGGCAAGCATCACGTGGTGAGGAAAGATCTAGATGTCCAGTTGAATATAGATAGCATGAGTTATTAATGTTGACATCACCCTTGAAGTGAATATGTTGGGAGGTGAAACTATAAGCCCCTATATTTCTATGTGTCCGGTTGAAACGTTTTGCTCATGTGTACGCGATGAGTGTTAGCAATCATAGAATACTATATGATGGTTGAGTATGTGGAATTGCCTAAAGGCTCCGATACGTGACCCTTCCCAAAAACATGATGAATTGTAGTTGCAAAGTTGACTGAGAACATAGTTTGTTGGTTTTTAATAGAGATTTTTTCTTTATACTTCATTTGTGTGATGAATTGAGAAGTCTATGATAAAAGTCTTATGTTTAATTTTGGTGCTATTATAATAATCTACATGATGCTTCTATGTCCGTATTTTGTTTTTATTGAAATCTCTCTCTCTCTCTCTCAAAGCATGTGGACATGTTTTTCTATTTCGGTTTTCGCTTGATGACAAGCAAGGTCTAAGCTTGGGGGAGTTGATACGTCCATTTTGCATCATGTTTTCTTACTGTTATATATAATGTTTTTATCCAAAACAATGCTTTTTGGAGTAATTCTAATCCCTTTTGTCTCATAATATGCAAGGTATACACAAAGAGGAAGAATTCCGGCAGCTGGAAATATGGACCTGGAAAAGCTACGTCAGGCCACCTATTCTGCACAACTCCAAATGAGCTGAAACTTCACGGAGAATTTTTATGGAATATTTGAGGATTATTAGAGCAAATAACTACCAGAGGGGGCCCACCAGGTGGGCATAACCCACCTGGGCGCGCTAGGGAGGCCAGGCGCGCCCTGGTGGGTTGTGCTCACCCAGGCCCACCTCCGGTGCCCATCTTCTGGTATATAAGTCATTTTGACCTAGAAAAAATAAGGAGAGGACTTTCAGGATGGAGCGCCGCCGCCTCGAGGTGGAACTTGGGCAGGAACACTTTTGCCCTCCGAAGGAGCGATTCCACCGGGGGAACTTCCCTCCCGGAGGGGGAAATCATCGTCATCATCATCACCAACAACTCTCCCATCTTGGGGAGGACTATCTCCATCAACATGTTCAACAACACCATCTTCTCTCAAACCCTAGTTCATCTCTTGTGTTCAATCTTGTTACCGGAACTATAGATTGGTGCTTGTGGGTGACTAGTAGTGTTGATTAGATCTTGTAGTTGATTACTATATGGTTTATTTGGTGAAATATTATATGTTTAGATCCAATATGCTATTTAATACCCCTCTGATCTTGAGCATGATTATTGTTTGTGAGTAGTTACTTTTGTTCTTGAGGTCACGGGAGAAATCATGTTGCAAGTAATCATGTGAACTTGATATGTGTTCGATATTTTGATAGTATGTATGTCATGATTCCCTTAGTGGTGTCATCTGAACGTGGACTACATGACACTTCACCATATTTGGGCCTAAGGGAATGCATTGTGGAGTAGCAATTAGATGGTGGGTTGCGAGAGTGACAGAAGCTTAAACCCTAGTTTATGCGCTATTCCGTAAGGGACCGATTGGATCCAAAAGTTTAATGCTATGGTTAGAATTTATTCTTAATACTTTTCTCATAGTTGCGGATGGTTTTGATGGTTAATCAAAAGTAGGAGGTTTGTTCAAGTAAGAACATCACCTAAGCATCAGTCCACCCACATATCAAATTATCAAAGTACCGAACACGAATTAAGCCAACATGATGAAAGTGACTAGATTAAATTCTCATGTACCCTCAAGAATGCTTTGCTTATCATAAGAGACCGTTTTGGCCTGTCCTTTCCCACAAAAGGATTGGGCTACCTTGGTGCACTTCTGTTGCTACTATCGTTACTTGATCGTTACAAATTACCTTGCTATCAAACTACTCTGCTACTTCATATTTCAACACTTGCAGACATTACCTTGCGGAAAACCACTTGTCATTTCCTTCTGGTCCTCGTTGGGTTCGACACTCTTACTTATAAAAAAGAGCTACAATTGATCCCCTATACTTGTGGGTCATCAGTTTCCTTTTGGTTTAGGCCCCACACTTGTTTTGTGGATGCCACTGGCCGAATTTCATTTAACAATTCGTCACTTTGCTCCTCTACATCACGCGTCGCCTTCTTGTGGTTGCTCCTTTTCATGGTCTTAGTTAATCTGGGAGGACACCACTTAGGTTGAGTATATTTGGGATCCCTAGGCTTGGCCTTGCTTGGAGAATTTTGTGTTGACCGATTAGCACCATGGCTTGAACGACCTTGTGTAGGATAATAAAGCCTCTTGCGAGCAGGCCTTCTAGGTGCTGCCCACCCCATATGAAAAGCATAAGGAGCCATTGGGGGCTGCCCCCATCCTCCATTGAAGTCTCCCATGTAATATGGCGCATAGGGGGGCAGCGACATTCACTGTGTTGGTGTCCACGACCCATATGGCCTTGCATAGCATCGAAATTCTTGCGTCGGAGGTGATCTTGAATGCATCGAATGTGATGGCCGATTAGAGCTCGAACTGGCCGCTTGATTGGCATATTTGGAGAGCAACATATCAAAAGTTAGTTTGATTCGCTTGTGCTTAGCTTCACTCCTTTTACAGTTGCCAACTTCTGAATAATTGGGCTTGATAAATTTAACATGACTATCCCGTTGTACTTGCGGTTGCCCCATAGTTGAAGCATTTTTTGAAGGAAATATGCCCTAGAGGCAATAATAAAGTTGTTATTTATATTTCCTTACACCATGATAAATGTTTATTATTCATGCTAGAATTGTATTAACCAGAAACTTAGTACATGTGTGAATACATAGACAAAACAAAGTGTCCCTAGTATGCCTCTACTTGGCTAGCTCATTGATCAAAGATGGTTAAGTTTCCTGACCATAGACATGTGTTGTCATTTGATGAACGGGATCACATCATTAGGAGAATGATGTGATGGACAAGACCCATCCATTAGCTTAGCATAATGATCGTTTAGTTTTATTGTTATTGCTTTCTTTATGACTTATACATATTCCTTTGACTATGAGATTATGCAACTCCCGAATACCGGAGGAACACCTTGTGTGCTATGAAACGTCACAACGTAACTGGACGATTATAAAGATGCTCTACAGGTGTCTCCGAAGGTGTTTGTTGGGTTGGCATAGATCAAGATTAGGATTTGTCACTCCGAGTATCGGAGAGGTATCTCTAGGCCCTCTCGGTAACGTACATCACTATAAGCCTTGCAAGCAATGTGACTAATGAGTTAGTTGCGGGATGATGCATTATGGAACGAGTAAAGAGACTTACCGGTGACGAGATTGAACTAGGTATATGATGATACCGATGATCGAATCTCGGGCAAGTAACATATCGATGACAAAGATCTTCGTAGAATATGTAGGAGTCAATATGAGCATCCAGGTTCCGCTATTGGTTATTGACCGGAGATGTGTCTCGGTCATGTCTACATAGTTCTCGAACCCGTAGGGTCCGCACGCTTAACGTTCGATGACGATTTATATTATGAGTTATGTGATTTGATGACCGAAGTTCGTTCGAAGTCCCGGATGAGATCACGGACATGACAAGGAGTCTCGAAATGGTCGAGAGGTAAAGATCGATATATTGAAAGGCTATATTCGGACATCGGAATGGTTCCGAGTGATTCGGGTATTTTTTGGAGTACCGGAGAGTTACGTGAATTCGTCGGGGGAAGTTAATGGGCCTTATTGGGCTTTAGTGTAGAGAGGGAATAAGGGCAACGAGGTGGCGCGCGCCTACCCCTGGCCCAAACCGAATTGGACAAGGGGTGGGGGCGGCCCCCTTTCCTTCTTTAGTAGTAGGACTCCCTACACTTGGCGCGCCCCTAGGAGGGCCGGCCTCTGTCCGTCCCTCCTTTATACACGTGGGCAGGGGGCACCCCAAAGGCTCTCCAAGATTTGTCTTAGCCGTGTGCGGTGCCCCCCTCCACAGTTACACACCTCGGCCATATCATCATAGTGCTTAGGCGAAGCCCTGTGCCGGTAACTTCATCATCACCGTCACCACAACGTCGTGCTGATGGAACTCTCCCTCGTCCTCAAATGGATCAAGAGCTCAAGGAATGTCATTGTGTTGAACGTGTGCTGAACACGGAGGTGTCGTACGTTCGGTACTTGGACGGTTGGATCGTGAAGACGTTTGACTACATCAACCGCGTTACTAAACGCTTTCTCTTTCGGTCTATGAGGGTACGTGGACACACTCTCCCCTCTCGTTGCTATGCATCTCCTAGATAGATCTTGCGTGATCGTAGGAATTTTTTTGAACTACTGTGTTCCCCAACACTGGCATCCGAGCCAGGTCCATGCGTAGATGTTATATGCACGAGTAGAACACAAAGAGTTGTGGGCGATAATAGTCATAATGCTTACCCACGACGTCTTACTTTGATTCGGTAGTATTGTTGGATGAAGCGGCCCGGACTGACATTACATGAGCGCGTTCATGAGACCGGTTCTACCGACGTGCTTTACACATAGGTGTCTAGCGGGTGTCTGTTTCTCCAACTTTAGTTGAATCGAGTTTGACTACGCTCGGTCCTTGTTGAAGGTTAAAACATCACGCTTGACGAAATATCTTTGTGGTTTTGATGCGTAGGTAAGAACGGTTCTTGCTAGAAGCCCATAGCAGCCACGTAAAACTTGCAACAACAAAGTAGAGGACGTCTAACTTGTTTTTTCAGGGCATCTTGTGATGTGATATGGTCAAGACGTGATGAGATATAAATTTTTGTATGAGATGATCATGTTTCGTTAAACTCATCGGCGACTCGCAGAAGACTTATGGTTGTCTCTTTATTGCATAAGATGCAAGCGCCATATAATTGCTTTACTCTATCGCTATGCAATAGCAATAGTTGCAAAAGCAATAGTCGGCGAGACGACCATGTGACGACACATTGATAGAGATCAAGATGATGGAGATCATGGTGTCATGACGGTAACGATGGAGATCATGACGGTACTTTGTAGATGGAGATCAAAGGCACAAGATGATGATGGCCATATCATGTCACATATTTTGATTGCATGCAATGTTTATCTTTTATGAATCTTATTTTGCTTAGTATGATGGTAGTATTTGTTGGGAACACAGTAATTTGAAAAAAATTCCTACGCACACGCAAGATATATCATGGTGATGCATAGCAACGAGAGGGGAAGAGTGTTGTCCACGTACCCTCGTAGACCGTAAGCGGAAGCATTATGACAACGCAGTTGATGTAGTCGTACATCTTCATGATCCGACCGATCCTAGTACCGAAAGTACGACACCTCCACGATCTGCACACGTTCGGCTCGGTGATGTCCCACGAACTCTCGATCTAGCTGAGTGTCGACGGAGAGCTTCGTTAGCACGACGGCATGATGACGGTGATGATGAAGCTACCGGCGCAGGGCTTTGCGTAAGCACTATGACGATATGACCGAGGTGGATTATGGTGGAGAGGGGCACCACACACGGCTAAGGGATCAATGATCAACTTGTGTGTTCTGTGGTGCCCCTGCCCCCGTATATAAAGGAGCAAGGGGAGGGGGCCGGCGGCCTCATAGGGTGCACCCCAAGGGGGGAATCCTACACCTACTAGGAGTAGGTTCCCCCTTTCCTAGTCCAACTAGGAGGGGAAGGAAAGAGGAGGAGGGGAGAAGGAAAGAGGGGGCCGGCCCCCCAAGCCTAAACCAATTCGGTTTGGTCCTAGGGGGGCATGCCCCACAGCTCCCTTGCTGCCCTCTATTTTCACTAAGGCCCATGAAGGCCCATTGACCCACGGGGGGTTCCGGTAACTCCGCGGTACTCTGGTATTTATCCGATGACCCCCGGAACCTTTCCGGTGTCCAAATATAACCTTCCAATATATCAATCTTTATGTCTCGACCATTTCGAGAGTCCTCGTCATGTCCGCGATCACATTCGGGACTCCGAACTATCTTCGGTACATCAAAAACACATAAACTCATAATACCGATCGTCACTGAACGTTAAGCGCGAGGACCCTACGGGTTCGAGAACTATGTAGACATGACCGAGACACGTCTCCGGTCAATAACCAATAGCAGAACCTCGATGTTCATATTGGTTCCCAAATATTCTACAAAGATCTTTATCGGTCAAACCGCATAACAACATAAGTTGTTCCCTTTGTCATCGGTATGTTACTTGCCTGAGATTCAATCGTCGTATCTCAATACCTAGTTCAATCTCGTTACCGGCAAGTCTCTTTACTCGTTCCATAATGCAATATCCCGTAACTAACTCATTAGTCACATTGCTTGCAAGGATTATAGTGACGTGCATTACCGAGAGGGCCTAGAGATACCTCTCCGATACACGGAGTGACAAATCCTAATCTCGATCTATGCCAACTCAACAAACACCATCGGAGACACCTATAGAGCATCTTTATAGTTAACCAGTTATGTTGTGACGTTTGATAGCACACTAAGTGTTCCTTGGGTATTCGGGAGTTGCATAATCTCATAGTGATAGGAACATGTATAAGTTATGAAGAAAGCAATAGCAACAAACTAAACGATCATTGTGCTAAGCTAACGGATGGGTCAAGTCAATCACATCATTCTCTAATGATGTGATCCCATTAATCAAATGACAACTCTTTGTCCATGGCTAGGAAACTTAACCATCTTTGATTAACGAGCTAGTCTAGTAGAGGCATACTAGTGACACTCAGTTTTTCTATTATTCACACATGTACTAAGTTTCCGGATAATAAAATTCTAGCATGAATAATAAACATTTATCATGATATAAGGAAATATAAATAAAAACTTTATTATTGCCTCTAGGGCGTATTTCCTTCAATCTCTCACTTGCACTAGAGTCAATAATCTAGTTCACATCGTCATGTGATTTCACACCAATAGTTCACATCTTCATGTGACTAATACCCAAAGGGTTTACTAGAGTCAATAATCTAGTTCACATCGCTATGTGATTAATACCCAAAGAGTGATCATGTTTTGCTTGTGAGAGAATTTTAGTCTACGGGTCTGCAACATCAGATCCGTATGTATTTCGCAAATTTGTATGTCTACAATACTCTGCATGAAGCTACTCTAGCTAATTGCTCCCACTTTCAATATGTATCCAGATCGAGACTTAGAGTCATCTAGATCGATGTAAAAAGCTTGCATCTAAGTAAATCTTTACGACGAGCTCTTTTATCACCTCCATAACCGAGAAATATTTCCTTAGTCCTCTAAGGATAATTTTGACCGATGTCCAGTGATCTACTCCTACATCACTATTGTACTCCCTTGCCAGAATCATGCTAAGGTATACAATAGGACTGGTACACAGCGTAGCATACTATATAGAACCTATGACTGAGGCATAGGGAATAAATTTTCATTCTCTTTCTATTTTCTGATGTGGTTGGGTTTTGAGTCTTTACTCAACTTTACACCTTGCAACAAAGGCAAGAACTCCTTCTTTAACTGTTCCATTTTAAACTACTTCTAAATCTTGTTAAGGTATGTACTCATTGAAAAAACTTATCAAGTGTCTTGATCTATATTTATAGGTCTTGATGCTCAATGTGTAAACAGCTTCACTGAGGTCTTTCTTTGAAAAATTCTTATTCAAGTATCCTTTTATGCTATCCAGAAATTCAGTATCATTTCCGATCAACAATATGTCATCCACATATAATATCAGAAATGCTACAGAGCTCCCACTCACTTTCTTGTAAATACAGGCTTCTCCAAAAGTCTGTATAAAACTATATGCTTTGATCAACTCATCAAAGCATATATTCCAACTCCGAGATGCTTGCACCAGTCCATAGATGGATCGCTGGAGCTTGCACACTTTGTTAGCACCTTTAGGATTGACAAAACTTTCTTGTTGTATCATATACAACTCTTCTTAAAGAAATCCATTAAGGAATGCAGTTTTGACATCCATTTGCCAGATTTCACAAAATATGGCAATTGCTAACATGATTCAGATAGACTTAAGCATCGCTATGAGTGAGAAAATCTCATCGTAGTCAACACCTTGATCTTGTCCAAAACATTTTTGCGACAATTTTAGCTTTGTAGATAGTAACACAACTATCAGCGTCTGTCTTCTCTTGACGACCCATTTATTCTCAATGGCTCGCCGATCATTGCGCAAGTCAATCAAAGTCCATACTTTGTTCCTTATACATGGATCCCATCTCAGATTTCATGGCCTTAAGCCATTTTGCGGAATTTGGGCTCATCATTGCTTCCTCATAGTTCGTAGGTTCATCATGGTCTAGTAACATGACTTCCAGAAACGATTACCGTACCACTCTGGTGCAGACCATACTCTGGTTGTCCTACGAGGTTCGGTAGTAACTTGATCTGAAGTTTCATGATCATCATCATTAGCTTCCTTACTGATTGGTGTAGAAATCACTAGAACCGATTTATGTGATGAACTACTTTCCCATTCGGGAGAAGGTACAATTACCTCATCAAGTTCTACCTTCCTCCCACTCACTTCTTTCGAGAGAAACTTCTTCTCTAGAAAGGATCCACTCTTAGCAACAAAGATCTTGCCTTTCGGATTTGTGATAGAAGGTGTACCCAACAGTTTCTTTTGGATATCCTATGAAGATGCACTTTTCCGATTTGGGTTTGAGCTTATCAGGCTGAAACTTTTTCACATAAGCATCACAACCCAAAACTTTAAGAAACGACACCTTAGGTTTCTAGCCAAACCATAGTTCATACAGTGTCATCTCAACGGATTAGACGGTGCCCTATTTAACATGAATGTAGCTGTCTCTAATGCATAACCCCAAAACAAAAGTGGTAAATTGGTAAGAGACATCATAGATTGCACTATATCCAATAAAGTATGGTTATGACGTTCGGACACACCATTATGTTGTGGTGTTCTAGGTGGCATGAATTTGTGAAACTATTCCACATTGTTTTAGTTGAAGACCAAACTCGTAACTCAAATATTCGTCTCTGCGATCGGATCGTAGAAACTTTATTTTCTTGTTACGATGATTTTCCACTTCACTCTGAAATTCTTTGAACTTTTCAAATGTTTCAGACTTATGTTTCATCAAGTAGATATACCCATATATGCTCAAATAATCTGTGAAGGTTAGAAAATAATGATACCTGTCACGAGCCTCAACACTCATCGGACCGCATACATCAGTATGTATTATTTCCAATAAGTCTGTTGCTCGCTCCATTGTTCTGGAGAACAGAGTCTTAGTCATCTTGCCCATCAAGCATGGTTCGCAAGCATCAAGTGATTCATAATCAAGTGATTCCAAAAGCCATCAGCATGGAGTTTCTTCATGCACTTTACAGCAATATGACCTAAACGGCAGTGCCACAAATAAGTTGCACTATCATTATTAACTTTGCATCTTTTGGCTTCAATATTATGAATATGTGTATCACAATGATCGAGATTCAATAAACCATTTATATTTAGTGTATGACCATAGAAGGTTTTATTCATGTAAACAGAACAACAATTATTCTTTGACTTAAATGAATAACCTTATTGCAATAAACATGATACAGTCATATTTATGCTCAACGTAAATAACAAATAACATTTATTTTAGGTTCAACACTAATCCTGAAGGTAAAGGGAGTGTGAAATGGTGATCTTATCAACCTTGGAATCACTTCCAACACACATCATCACCTCGCCCTTAACTAGTCTCCGTTTATTTTGCAACTCCCGTTTCGAGTTACTACACTTAGCAACTGAACCAGTATCAAATACCAAGGGGTTGCTATAAACACTTGTAAAGTACACATCAATAACATGTATATCCAATATACCTTTGTTCAGTATGCCATCCTTCTTATCCGCCAAGTATCTAGGGCAGTTCCACTTCCAGTGACCATTTCCTTTGCAGTAGAAGCACTCAGTTTCAGGATTGCGTCTAGCTTTGGGCTTCTTCATGGGAGTGGCAACTTGCTTGCCATTCTTCTTGAAGTTCCCTTTCTTTCCCTTGCCCTTTTACTTGAAACTAGTGGTCTTGTCAACCATCAACACTTGATGCTTTTCTTGATTTCTACCTTCGCTGATTTCAGCATCGTGAAGAGCTTGACAATTACTTTCGTCATCCCTTGCATATTATAGTTCATCACGAAGTTCTAGTAACTTGGTGATAGTGACTAGAGAACTCTATCAATCACTATTTTATCTGGAAGATTAACTCCCACTTGATTCAAGCAATTGTAGTACCCAGACAATCTGAGCACATGCTCACTGGTTGAGCTATTCTCCTCCATCTTGTAGGCAAAGTACTGTCAGAGGTCTCATACCTCTCGACACAGGCATGAGCATGAAATACCAATTTCAACTCTTGGAACATCTCATATGCTCCATGTCGTTCAAAACCTTTTTGAAGTCCCGGTTCTAAGCCGTAAAGCATGGTGCACTAAACTATCAAGTAGTCATCATACCGAGCTTGTCAAACATTCATAGCGTCTGCATCTGCGCCTGCAACAGTTCTGTCACCTAGTGGTGCATCAAGGACATAATACTTCTGTGCAGAATGAGGATAATCCTCAGATCACAGAGCTAGCCTGCATCATTTCTAATAACATCTTTCAACTTATTTTTCTCTAGGAACATATCAAAAATAAACGGGGAGCTACATCGCGAGCTATTGATCTACAACCTAGTTATGCAAATACTATCAGGACTAAGTTCATGATAAATTAAATTTTAATTAATCATATTACTTAAAAACTCCCACTTAGATAGACATCCCTCTAATCATGTAAGTGATCACGTGATCCATATCAACTAAACCATGTCTGGTCATCATGTGAGGGACGTCATCGTGCTGAACGTGTGCTGAACACGGAGGTGCCGTATATTTGGTACTTGTGTCGGTTTGATCGTGAAGACGTTTGACTACATCAACCACGTTACTAAACGCTTCCGCTTTCGGTCTACGAGGGTACGTGGACACACTCTCCCCTCTCGTTGCTATGCATCTCCTAGATAGATCTTGCGTGATCGTAGGAATTTTTTTGAAATACTGCATTCCCCAACATTTTTATGGTGATCTTCAATACCTCCTGGGCATCGGGTTGCTTATCAAGCACAACCTCCCTTCCCAAGACTTTGTCGCCCTCCTTGCCTTTCCTGGGTTCACCAATAACAACATTATCTTTATTAGCAAATTCGGCTATGTTAGGCCAAATTAACATTTTCTTCCCTCCCAAGTCCATGGTGTTTATCGGGAAGGGTTGTTTATCAACTTGCATCTTGGAAAAATACAATCGACCATCATTAATGGCCGATTGTATCTGTCGTCGAAAAACATTGCAATCATTAGTAGCATCACAAAATGAATTATGGTACTTGCAATACACACGTCGTTTCAGCTCCTCAAACAGCGGTATGGTGTGTTATATTCTAATCATCTTATCTTGCAAGAGGGCATCAAATATTTTATCACACTTAGATATATAAAAGTAAACTTAATCTCCTCATCACAATTCTTGCGAATCGGCTTATTAGCATTGCATGTATATAGAGTTTGGCCTTTGCGGACCAAACAAACTTAGTAGTATAGACATCAACCTCATCATCCGAATTATCATCATTGTATTCAACCATATGCATTCTAGGACAATTGTTGGTAGACCTATGAATCTCTTTACTTCGACTCTCTTGAGCCAAACCTTTTTGTAGGAGTTTGTTAATATCCAAAAACTCATAATTTTCTAGCATCTCTTTAATGTGAGTTTTTAAACCATTAAGGATAAGATTTGACAAGTCTCTTTCGGTTATCACTAAGTTATAACATCAGTTTTTTATATCTCTAAACCTCTTGACATAATTGGTAATTGCTTCATCATGTTTTTGCCTAATCGATGTAAGATGTGACAACTTAAGCTCATTATCTCCGCTATAAAAGTGATCATGAAACTTTTGCTTTAATTGCGACCATAAGAGAACTGAACCATGCGGTAAAGCGTCAACCATGAAAATGTGGTGCCAGTTAAAGATAAGGGAAATAAACACACTTTCAATTCTTCTATGGAACCTGCTTCACCTAACTGCGCTAGATACTGACTGACATGCTCCCATGTTGTTTTCGTGCCCTCTCCACTAAATTTAACAAAATCAGGAATCTTGTAACCTTGAGTGTACAAAGCTGCATCAAAGTGTTCAGGATAAGGCTTTTGGTACACACGACTCTTTACTTTCGACTCATTTTCAGAAGTTTCTAGAAACATCTTATGCAAATCCTCCCTTAATTTGGCTAAAATTGGATCCGAGGTAGATGAAGATGCTTGTGGCAATGACATAAGAGCCACCTGAGTACTAGCTAGTGGTGCAACTTGTGGGATGGGCGCCGCGGAAGATCAAACATGCTTGTGCATATGCGTGGTGTGACAAAGTGATTCGGCGTCGAAGCCAAATAGGGAACTCTCATAATAGGATTAGGATATGTAAGTGCAGCCACAAGCTGGTTGGTTTGACTAGGGTAAGAACTCACCGACATATCATATTGTTGTTGCATAGGAGGTGCCAATGAAATAGGTAAAGTTGGACTAGAATTTTCACATATACCAACAGTACCACTAGATGAAGGAGGCATATTTTTCTAAGCATTAGCACTTGCTACGAAAGAATTTTATGTCATCACATTACCCTTACTAACAAGACTTTCAATCACAACCACTTTATCTGGAGAAAAAACTTTACTCACGGTGATTTCATCTTGTTCATCAATGAGAGGAGGTAAATTGATGTTTCTGACTGTAGTGATGTTGCCTTGACGGTCCTTCTTGAAACTTGCAAGAAACGCCTCCAAATTCTCCTCCTCACGCTTCTTCTTGAGCGCATCAAAAGCCTCTTCATGTTTCTTCTTATGTGTTTCATAGGCTTGGCGATGTTCCTCTGATAGTTCATCAAGACTGGGTTTAATGATGTTATCGGTGTCAACTTCTGAGGGCTTGGGGAGATTAGACTTGGTTGATGATGATTCTTGATCTTTCCTCGCCAGCGGAGTCGCCAAAAAGTGTGTTCGCACACGAACACGTCACCGTGTACCTCCAACGCCGAGGGTGGTCCACCGCAACTCACGTCGAAGGAGACCCGTCCAGAAGCGCGGTACGCAAGCAATCCAGCGGATGCTTTTGAAGACCCGAAACCCCACATTCCCGGGACCGACCCCGTTTGGAGGCATGGCGTCTATGGGCTGCCCTAGATCGATGTAAAAAGTAGTATATGATTTGTCAATTGTGTGTTGTTCAACCGATCGTCACCTCTTATCTATTTATGAGGCGGTTGGACTTCCCATACATGAAAAGGACTAAAAATCCCATCCAAAACATTAAAAATCCTAACCTAACTCGGACAGGAATCTTTGACAATTTTCCAGATCAACTCGGAGCCACCGAGTGGTTTGCTACGGTCCCACCGAGTGAACATGGGCAACCTTCTGTAATCTTCTATATCTCACTCGGAATTTCTGAGTGGTTTCACTCGGAATTACGAAGTCAACTCGATCTCATCGAGTCAAATCAACTTGGTCGGTCCGAAATGACTAAGCAAGTTATATTTTGTTTGCATACGATCTCGGATTAACACGAATTTATATGAAAATCAACCGTTTCAATGAGATGCACAACTTTAATGTTGAAACTTTTTGCATCCGAGGCCATATTAACTGAGTATCATGCCATTTAATAATCTGATGTCAACACGAGCATCTCTGAAATTGTCATAACTTTTGCACCTGAGCTCGATTTTGTACCATCTCCGTATCCATTTTGATCTTCTTGAAGAGAGCCACTCGAAGGTGACTTCCAATCAAAAGTTTGAATTAATCTTGACATAGCTTTAAGCTACTTTTATGTTTATGCCACTTTTGAGCGTCAATACCCTATATGGACCCAAGCAAAATACCCATGACAAAAGTGCCATAATTTTTAGCCATAAGCTGGTATCTATAGCATGAACATCCTGCTAACTATAGTTGTGTCATAATTGTAACTATAACATCAACGACTGATAACTATAGCCATGTTGCTATGTTGGTAACAAAGTCGGTAAATCATATAATTATGGCAGCATGGTAGACCATGATCGCTGGATCTGGCGAGGATCGATGACATCCACCTCGTTCTCGGGGTGACGTGCAGATTATCCCATAACAAATCTCCTCCTTATCCTCCATCTCAAGAAGAAGATAGTCGGTGTGATTGTTAGATTCCGGGTTCCGGCAAACCCTTGAGGTTCGAACACTGGGGTGCGCATGAAGTTCTCTCCCTCTCTCTAGCTCGCATGCTTCGTAGGATCTCATAGTCTAGCTCGTCGGACTCAAAGAACGAGAGACCAAGATTTATACTGGTTTGGGTCACCGTTGTGGTGTAATACCCTACTCCAGTGTGGTGTGGTGGATTGCCTCTTGGGCTGTGGATGAACAATTACAAAGGAAGAACAGCCTCCTGAGGAGAGGTGTTCTTGTGCTTGGCGAACTTGTGTGGTTGGGGATGATCTGAATGATCCGTTGCGTGACCTCCCTTCTACCTCCTCTCTGGATCAGTTGCCTCCTATTGTGATGGCTAGTCCTATTTATAGAGGCCCTGGTCCTCTTCCCAAATATTGAGCGAGAAGGGATCCCACAACAGCCAATTTGAAGGGAGACAACTAGTACAAGTTATCCTGACAAAAGTAGTCTTTGCGTGCCAAAGGCTCTAGTGATGACGTCGTCTTGGGCTCCACGGTGACCCCCATCTTGCTGTCCTGCTGGTCTTGGTCTTGTTGCACCAATGTGGAAACCTTTGCTTGACGCCTCGGGACTCCTCGCCTGCGCTTGCCTCTTTAGCACCAAACAGGAAACGAGGACACTGCGTGCGCTGGTGCCCGCCTGGCGCCAGTCGTCATGGCTTGCGTCACAGAAACCTCGCGAGGTGTCCCTTTCCTTGATCTCTCTACCCCTCACGAGCCAGCCTGGTGAGGCCGCCCCTGATGAGGTCTTGCGTCGTTCGCCTCGCGAGGGTCTTGAGTGCTTGTTGGTGAAGATGGGCCGTACAGGTCGATGGTGGAGCCACGATGTGGGCCGCAGGCAGGCAAGTCTTGGGACCCCCATTCCCAGAACACCGACAGTAGCCCCCGGGCCCAAGGCGCGCTCGGCTTGGCTTCGTGGCGAAGCCAAAGGGCAAGTTTGGAGCGCCGTGGGCCCCCACAGCCTGCGGCCGCGGTTGGCGTGTGGCGATTGATTGGACGTGGGCGTCTCCGGTTCCCCACCCGGCCTCGGCAACTGCCCGACTTGACGAGTCCATGTTGCATGCAGAAAAAAGGTCATCATTACCTTAGATCGTGGAGGCCGGTGGTAGGCCTCCCTAGGCTATAAATGGGGAGTGGGGGCGGAGCCCCCGTCACCCATCTCTTCCTCTGCTTCTCCCGCTTCTTCTTCTTCCGCGCTCAGCTTGCCGCCTCCGCCATGGTGCCTATTCGGAGATTCTCGGCCGCGGAGAAAGGCAAAACCCCCCTTGACGAGCCCGAGCTCCTCCCGCTGAAGAAGAGGCGATCCCACCGTCGTGAGATAGCCGTGAGGCCGGTGGTGTCGCGGTCGTAGTACGAATGGCCTCCCCCTGGGTATCTGCTGCCTTTGTACGCCCAAGCTGCGGGCTCCGGAGGGAGGAACGACGGACGCCACCGCCCACGCCGAGACCGAGGTTGCCGCGCCATGGTGACATATGCCGTCACCCCAGGAGTCCATGCCGCAGACTCCTCACGCGAATTTATGTTGTGGGCGGCGATGCCTCCAAGCACTTGGATCCGCTTGCCGCAATTCTTCATCGCCGAAATGCCGCTGAGGGGCCCTCTCGAGCTTTGGTTGCAGCACGCCGGCTGTGACGCCCCGGTGACTGGAGCGGAGGTTGAGGCCGTCTCTTCCGGGAGGATCTTCATGACTCGCGGCTGGGGCGAGATCTCACGGAAGGCGCCCTCGCCAGCCACTTCGAGTATGACGGCGCCTCCACGCTGTTCTTCAAGGTCTTCGACGAGGAAGGCCGCTGCTTGGAGTGCTGCCCTAAAGGTGGTCACCGGGATGGCGCAGCGGCGGGCGCCGGGCCTGCCGTTGACCTCACCAGCAGCCCCTCCAGCGACAGCGGCGGCTCCTGGTGGTCCAGCAGTTGTCCCGAGCCCGTTGAGACTCCGGAGACAAGCGACTAAAGCTACGTGCTCTCGAGCTCTCGCCGCGCTCGGAGCAAGGCTGCGGCGTCCAGCCGCCGTCGCCGCTGATCTGGATGGGGTTGGCGCCGGCCTCACGTGGCCCACTGTTGATGATGGCGTCGGCTGCTTCGGCGCGTGTAGATAGAGCTCCTAGGAACTCCCTTCTTTTGTTCCCTGTGAGGAATCAAAACGGACCCCGTGGGGGCGTGTAAAGCGTTTGTAATGTCTTTTGTTCATATTGTCCTTATTATGAAAATTTGCGTGCCGCATGTCCTACTGAGGCTCGGTTTCCCCTTTCCAATCCCGCAGCAACTTGGTGCTCTACACCGACAGGTCCCGGTCCCCAGGCAGGCTGCAGCCGTCGCTGGTATGCCAGGTCGCGATGCCGTGGTCAAGGCCAGGAGGTGAGCAGCTCGAGGTCCAGTAATAGCTCCTGAGGCGCGATGCTCAAGAGGTCCCCTTTAGCGCGCAAGCAGCTACCTGAGGATGGGAAAGGGAGGCGACGTTGCCGCAACAGGGCAGCGAAGGGCGAGGATCTTATGGCGTAGCGCTGGGTTGATCTAGGCGCGAGACATATCTTGGTATTCCGGAGCTGGTTCCTCGTGTTGTGCCAGACTTGTGCGTCGGCCAATGTCGGGTAGCTAGGTCAGGCTCGTGCGAGCCTCCCTCTCTTCTTTGTGCTCTCCTGAGTGCTCTGCGTCCTTAGGTCCCGGCCCTCGAGCGAGCTCAGCCGCCGCTGGTATGCCAGGTCACGATGCCGTGGTCAAGGCCAGGGGTGAGGGCTAGAGAGCCAGTAAGAGCTCCTGAGTCCCGATGCTCAGGAGCCCCCCTTTTAACGCGCAAGCAGATCACACGAGACAAGAGAGAGAGAGAGAGTCCGCGGTACCACCTGCTGTAGACCTCGGGAAGTTCCGCGGAGAGCCCCCGGGGCATGTACAGCCCCGCCCTGACATGTGGCTTGCACGGTAGGGCTAGACGAGGTGTATCTGGGCACTCGTGAGCCAGCGCGGGACTCACGAGTCCCTACCTCAAGGCGGGTTGCACCTGGTCTTGGTTCTTGATGGCTGTGGCATTCCTGCGAGATGGTTAGGCGACCTGCGCCGAATGAATTTCTTGAGGTTATCGCGCGAGAAGGCCAAGCACCGACGACCCCAGGAGGTGACGTGAACAGGGCCGGCCCGCCAGACAGAGCTCGGCCATTGGATTTTTCGACGCTGCATGGACGGGCCTGAGCATAGACGTTGTGCCTAGCCTTCTTATGCGAAGGATCCTGAAGAAAGACGATCGGCGCACGGCTCCCGTGGTGGGTGACAATCAAGCAGGTTATAACCATAGATGGATTACGCATGAAAAAGCAAACTGGCTTAGGTAAATGCAGGAACGATACGTGCCATTGGGTCGGACCCGAGTGGCCTGGGGATGATGCAGCCCGAGGGGCGCCCCCGGCAAGGTAAAATAACAACGTAAGTGGATACATGCCACAAGGACTGACCCACGCGGCTTGGGAATGATGCGGCCCAGGGGGCGCTCCCAGCTAAATGAACTTGGAGAGATTTCACCTGGTTTGGTTGTTGAAGGGGTGTTGGGGTAGCTGAAGACGCATAGCGAAGAAGTTGCCCCTCACGAGTCGTCGTGGCCCTGAGCCCCGCGAGGCTCTGGAGGCTCGGGCGGCCTCCTGAGGACCGTCTCCATCTCCTCCAGGACTGCGTGACGCCTGGCCTCCTGACCCACCATGATGCTCCGCAGGTTGCGCTCGAAGGTGGCAGCCACGCTCGGCAAGCCGAACAGCATGCGAATGTAGCTGTGAGGTGGACCCTCGCAGCGTCCCACGCGTGAGGGCCAGAAGAGCTCCTGAGATGCAGCCTGTTGTGCCCTGGGATGTCGATGCAGACGCGCAGCTCACCACCCTCGCCCGGGTGTGGAGCAGCGCCAGGTGGGCGGCGGTCGCCGCGTATTGCTCTAGCTTGCTGAAGTTCCTGAGTGGCCTTGTCGATGAACTCCTGAGCACCGGGCGCTCCTCGCCCGGTGCCCTCCTGAGGGAAACGTGTCGCAAAGCACGCCTTCACGTGGTGCCCGAGCGCCTCCCTCGTGATGCTGGCCAGGTCTGAGGCTCTCCAGAAGAGAGCCCCCGAGCCCTGCCCGAGGACGGCGTCGGGCGCACCTCCCTATGCAAGGGAGAGAGGCGCCCCAGGCGTGGGCATAGATCCTGAGGTGGCGCCGCCCACTACAAGAAATATATCAACTTGTGACCCTCACTATTGGCCGCTGAAAGGTCATAGTTTTTCATTTGGGACCTTTTTTGACCAAAAACAGAAGGTCAAAAGCTGGCGGTCGTAAACTGGAATTAACGACCTTCTGTAAATGGTCGTTGGTTCTTCGACCAAAATTTTGGTCACTAGCAACCTCCCCAGGCCACGTAGGCATCCAACGTGGCAAGCTGATGTGGCACAAGAATCAGCCCGGTCCAATTCGGTTTTCTACATGGGCCTAGCCCAACAATTTGCCCCAATTTTTTATTTTTTTCCTTTTTATTTTGGTTGGCTACATTGGCCTAGCCCAGCAATTTGGCTTTTTATTTTCTAGGCCTTTGGCCTTTTCGCTTCCATTTCTTGTTTGGGCCTTGGCCTTTTTACATTCCATTTTAGACCAGGTCCCACTAGTCAGATCATCCAATTAGGTCCCAATTGTCGGTTTTTCTTTTGTTTGTTTCCCATTTTAAAGGACTCGCTAGTGAAATGGGACCCAAGGGTGTTGTTTAGGCGCCGCACGTCAGTTCACTATTTGTGCAATAACCAATAACTTGATTCAAACAGAGCCAATAACACATACAATTTCAAACAACAGCCAAACGAAGTACTTTACAGTCATGGCAGTACAAATCAGGTATTCAACTATAAAATACATCTAATATTAACATGGCCAGCTCCAGGGAGCTAAAACACATAGATGGGTGCTGGTTTTCTTCAGGATTCTTCTCTTGGAGCTCTTGTACACCGCATCTACAGGTTATAAATCAAAAAAGTTAGGAAATCAAGTGAAGCTGTGCATATAACATTCTCCTAACAATGGAAAATAGCTGCTGTAGTTGAGATCTAATAAGAAACCGTGCATATAACATTCGCAAACATGTATTGATACCTAGTGTTGATTGTATCTGCATCTAAACTGAATACTGATCCATAGTGTTGACTAAATCTGCATCTAAACTGAATACTCTTAACTGAACATGGACAAGTGATATGCTAATCAGGTGTCAAAATGATATCTGATTCAACAAGGTTAACCAAATTTCCCACATAGTTTTGGGGAAATTCTATTTATCTACAGTGATTGGCAGCTATGGATGGCAACGTGATAGTACAGACAGACTTGTGGCTGCTCATTTGTATTCAGGTAACTATGGCAGTGACGCAAATAGACTTGTGGCTACTCATTCACTAGCTATGGCAATGACGCAAACAGACTTGTGGCTACTCATTCACATTCACACCAACACTTCATCATTCATCTACAAGAAACTATTGACCATCATATCAGACGGGATAGGAAGGGTCACCTGACATATTGAACTCGATGCTGCAGAAGGCCGATAATGTGGTGGTACAGAGCATGCCCTTTGTGGCTGGCTAGATGCGCCCCTCCTCCTGCTGCTCCTCGAGCAGGACAAGGACGGCGGCCGCTAGGATCGTTGAGATCGGGATGCTGGGGGAGGCGAGCACGCCCCTGAGCTACTCCATGGCGCCGGGCGCATCATGTGTGGCAGGATGCCGATCGCCAGGTTGACCACGATCACGAACAGCAGCGTCACCAGCGTCGCCGCCTGCACGCATTCCAGCCAGGTTGACAGTGTCAGAAACTCGACGGATTTTCAAAACGAAGTACTGCTGGTGCTGCTACCACTGCAGAATTGGTTGGAGATGCACCCACCTTGTTGGTGTAGATGGTCCAGTTGGTGAAGAGCTCTGACAGCATGGCTCCGAGCTGCCCAAAGAGCGCACGGAGGCGCCCACGGAGATGTTTTCTCTGATGAACAGGGTCCGTTGAGATTGCAAAGCAGTCCTCCCCTCTTGTCGCAGACACTGCAAGAAAGCACATCTTTCAAAAAAATAACCAGTCTCAAGTTAACTTGTGCAGTAAAAGTTTCCCTACACCTGCAAAACACAACCATGCATGTACATGCACTATACGTACACAGCAAGACATATCAACAGAGACCATAAATGTTCAGGGTTATGCATGATGGATGTTGAGCACTTCTATTGCTTATTCAGAGTAAAAAAGGGTACCCCAGAAAATTTAAACATATTCTGCTACACAGAACCATGAGCTACCCATTTAGCAAGAACGGTACAGGAACAAACCATGAGCTATCTATCCAACATATTATGTGCGTGCGTGAGAATACTAGGGTATACTTAACTTGGATTCAGTACCCAGGTACAGTTTAAAAGCATATCAGATTAGGTATACAATCATGCACCTGGGTTTAACTTATCAGGTTTCTTCACTTTCAATTTACACAGCAGAGCAGCTAAATTGATTACCCAAAACATGCATGCTAGTGGTCTACTGGAAGCATCACAAAGTTAATGTTTTGCTTACCACACTGCTATCAAGAACCTCCCTACTTCAAAAACAAAAAGAACAGACACTTCCAGTTTGTATAATCTGAAATTGAGCACTGAAATTTAAGAATGAAAAGATGATTGAACACTGAAAGAGGTTAGCAAGTTAATTGTTGGTTTCATCAGAAGTACCAGGAGTATTTTTAAACCTACACAAGTCAATTTTAAACCTATGCAAGTACCAGGAGTATTTCACTCCTTTCAGTGCAAGTACTCAAAAATTGTTTGAGTAGCAAATCTAGGAGTACTGGAGAACTCCGAGTTAAATGTACTCACAACCACCAAAATCTCTCAATACCGGTCACAACAAGTAATCAGAATACAGCAGCAACAATTGCAGTACCCAGTTCATAAGAATACATCAATTAACAAAGCTATGGCCACAACGGAGTAGACCAAGTACCATCTCAAGTACCTAACGAGTGTCGACGGCGGATTCACAATAAATCGCAGAGAAGCTCATCCCCTATTGATTCAGCAAGCTACTCACATCCACGCATAATATTAATATCTAACAGCGCAACAGAAAAAATGATGGCAAGCAAAATCATCAAAGGGTGAACCAGTATAGTTGATGCACAACGAAACATGACCCTGAGCTTCATGCGGTAGATCCTGGGATGCTCCTCCGTAGGCGTCGGCAAGCCCCTCCCGACCACCTAGTACTGATGGAAGTGCACGAGCACGAGCGCCAAATGGTCAGTTTAGATCACACGACGAGAACTAATCCCCGTGATAGCGGTGCGTACGAGTAAGAGGGGCTCACCCTGACCGCGACCATCCTGGCCGGAGTTGCTGAGGTCGTCGTGCGTCGGTCTGGGGCGATGGGCTTGCTGTTATGCGAAGCTGCGATAGGCTTCTGTTCACGGGAGCCGCGCAGGCCCAGGGCCCCGCCGGTGAGCTCCGGCGAGGGGAGGGAGGAGGGAGGCGACCCCCATCACCATGGCTGCCAAATCCCTCCCTCCGGATCGAGGCTGTGTCCGCCAGATCGGCGTGGCCAAGGCTGTCAATCTGCCTCACCTGCGCTGGGGAGGGGGGCGGGGGCGCCGCGATTGGCCGCGGGGAAGGGGCTTTGCCGTCGACATCTCGCCGGAACCCTAAACCCTCAGCATCTCCGCCATGGCCGCGGGCGGGGGGAGAGCACCAGTGTGTTGGGGGTCGGGTGGGGGGCGAAGCGGGGAGCGCCGAGGCGATCGCGGCGACGACAAGGGTGGAGGGACGGAACCCTAGCGCGTCGGCCGACCTGCTCGACTCGATTTGGGGCATAGGGTAGGGAGAGATGGTGAGGGAAGGGGGGATGAGGTCGGTGGCGGTGGTGAGGAGGGCTGCAAGGTCGGCGGTGGGTGGGAGCGGCGGGGAGAGGACTGGATCGGGGAAAGGAGGTCGGGGACGGGGAGGAGGTGGCGGCGGCTGCGAGGAGAGGAGGGGTGCGATGAGGGGGGGAGTCGATGGGATCTGACTAGGGTTTGGGCTGCGGGTGGGGGATATCTCTTTTTCATTTTATTTTCTTTTTTCTGTAGATAGATGGACGGATGGATGTGGGATGGAGAGATGGATGGATGGATGGATGGGCGCCATGTCATCGATCCGTGGGAAGAGTCTTGATTGGTTCGAAAAACCAGTGATTTAAAAAAGTATCTAAGTACTAAAAATAGAGGAATTTTGTGAAGTAGCTATCAAAAATATTTTGCAAAATGGCACCACACAAATTTTCACTAGAGTTAGACCACATTTTATGGATAAGGACCAATTTCTATGCATTTCTGATCTTTCTAGCTATTTTTAATCATTTTCCGAGTGCCCAAAATGACTTTTTTTGTGAAGGACCTACCATATATTTGTTGCAAAATTGTACCAAATCAATTTTCTAAAATACTAGGACATATTTAATGCACAATTCACCAAATGATTGGGTGTCAAAAAATTTGATCCACCTCTCATGAAAAAGACAAATTTCCGCTCATTCAGCAGGAAACGGTTCAAATTTAGTTTGCTCTTTATTTTTTCAAAAAATCATTTCTAGGTACATAAGTATCTATTTAATCAAAGAAACATCAAAAGCTTTTTCCAAGATTCAACCACTAGCTAAGAACGGTCAAACCCGCCGTTTTGATCGCATTTCGAAACGGGCATAAAAAATTCAAAAAAATCAGAAAATCGGAAAACCTCCGCATTGTGTCATTATATGTGACTAAGTTTCTAGGAAAAAAAATAATAAACTTGTAATACGGCAATTATTTTAACAAAAGTGTTCTCGGAAATGAGCTATCATGCGTGAAGATTCATGTCTTTCAAGCCAAATGATCAATCTTATGGCCACATTCATGGCATAGTTTGTTCAAATGATCTCATATTGTGCACAAGGGTGCATCTTGGAATTTCAAACAATGTTGCCTAAGGGAGTTTTTATTTTCTTTGCACGGAAAATTCATTTTCCATTTTCCGAGTGCCCGAATTGAGTTATTTTTGTGAACGACCTACCATATATTTGTTGCAAAATTGGACCTAATCAATTTTATAAAATATTAGGCCATATTTGGTTCACAATCGACCAAATGGTTGGGTGTCAAAATCCTTGATCCACCTCTGGTGAAAAAGACAAATTCCCGTTGATTTAGTAGGAGGCGGGTCAAATTTGAACTGCAGCTGCCTCATAGTTTGCTCTTTATTTTTTCAAAAAATCATTTCTAGGTACATAAGTATCTATTTAATCAGAGAAACATCAAAAGTTTCCCAAGATTCAACCACTAGCTAGGAATGGTCAAACCCGTTGTTTTGATCGCATTTCGAAACGGGCATAAAAAATTCAAAAACATTCAAAAAATTGGAAAACCTTCGCATTGTGTCATTATATGTGACCAAGTTTCTAGGAAAAATAATAAAATTGTAATACGGCAATTATTTTAAAAAAGTGTTCTCAGAAATGAGCTATCATGCGTGAAGATTCAGGGTTTTCAAGCCAAATGATCAAACTTATGGCCACATTCATGGCATAGTTTGTTCAAATGATCTCATATTGTGCACAATGGTGTATCTTGGAATTCCAAACAATGTTGCCTAAGGGAGTTTTTATTTTCTTTGCACGGAAAATTCATTTTCCATTTTCTGAGTGCCCGAATTGAGTTCTTTTTTTGTGAAGGACCTACCATGTATTTTTGCAAAATTGGACCAAATCAAATTTCTAAAATACTAGGCCATATTTGATTCACAATTGACCAAATGGTTGGGTGTCAAAAGCCTTGATCCACCTCTGGTGAAAAAGATAAATTCCCGCCGATTCAGTAGGAAGCGGGTCAAATTTGAACTGCAGCTGCCTCATAGTTTGCTCCTTATTTTTTCAAAAAATCATTTCTAGATGCATAAGTATCTATTTAATCAGAGAAACATCAAAAGTTTTCCAAGATTCAACCACTAGCTAGGAACGGTTAAACCCAACGTTTTGACCGCATTTCGAAACGGGCATAAAAAATTCAAAAAAATCAAAAAATTGGAAAACCTTCGCATTGTGTCATTATATGTGACCTAGTTTCCAGGACAAATAATAAACTTGTAATACGGCAATTATTTTTAAAAAGTGTTCTCAGAAATGAGCTATCATGTGTGAAGATTTATGGCTTTCAAGCCAAATGATCAATCTTATGGCCACATTCATGGCATAGTTTGTTCAAATAATCTCATATTGTGCAGAAGGGTGCATCTTGGAATTCCAAACAATGTTGCCTAAGGGATTTTTTATTTTCTTTGCACGGAAAATTCATTTTCCATTTTCTGATTGCCCGAATTGAGTTCTTTTTGTGAAGGACCTACCATATATTTGTTGCAAAATTGGACCAAATAAATTTTATAAAATACTAGGCCATATTTGATTCACAATTGACCAAATGGTTGGGTGTCAAAAGCCTTGATCCACCTCTGGTGAAAAAGACAAATTCATGTTGATTCAGTAGGAAGCGGGTCAAATTTGAACTGCAGCTGCCTCATAGTTTGCTCTTTATTTTTTCAAAAAATCATTTCTCGGTACATAAGTATCTATTTAGTCAGATAACCATAAAAAGTTTTCCAAGATTCAACCACTAGCTAGGAACGGTCAAACCCGCCGTTTTGATCGCATTTCAAAACGGGCATAAAAATTCAAAAAAAATTAAAAAATTGGAAAACCTTCGCATTGTGTCATTATATGTGACCAAGTTTCCAGGAAAAATAATAAAATTGTAATACGGCAATTTTTTAGAAAAATTGTTCTAAAAAATGAGCTGTCATGCGCGAAGATTCAGGGTTTTCAAGCCAAATGAGCAAACTTATGGCCACATTCATTGCATAGTTTGTTCAAATGATCTCATATTGTGCACAAGGGTGCATCTTGGAATTCCAAACAATGTTGCCTAAGGGAGTTTTCATTTTTTTTGCACGGAAAATTCATTTTCCATTTTTTGAATGCCCAAAATGAGTTTTTTTGTGAAGGAGCTACCATATATTTGTTGCAAAATTGGACCAAATAATTTTTATAAAATATTAGGACATATTTAATGCATAATTGACAAAATGGTTTGGTGTCAAAAGTTTTGATCCACCACTTGTGAAAAGACAAATTTCTGCCGATTCAGTAGGAAGCGGGTCAATTTGGAACTGCATCTACCTTATAGTTTGCTCTTTATTTTAAAAAAAACATTTCTAGGTATATAAGTATCTATTTAATCATAAATACATGGTTTGGTGGTGATACATCGAGGTTTGGATGGTGGACGAGGGCCCCAACTCTAGAACGCGTAAACTCGCATGCTCGCCGCGTGGTCACCGCGTGGCTGTGGCATTGCCATGTGTTCTGGGTGGCCTAGGCATGTCTAGCGGGTTGGGTACTCCCCAGGAAGGTGCTAGGAAGAAAATTACAACATAAGATTCTCACGACGAGACCGAACTATGCTCAAACATGAATTAGCAGCCAAGTGTTTGATTAGCGATACGGGAAATGCACGTGGCCAATGGGCGTGAGTTTTGGCCGAGGGTGATCATATACTAAGAAGATTGTCTTCACAATTTTTTAGCTCAAAAGGAGGAGCCTGGGTGGTACTTGCTTTGCAAAGTACCACACTGGACATAAATATGAATGTTAAAGCTGGGCTCAAAATAATGAATGGATTGAGCTGAAATTTGGTGGGGGTGGTTATTTGGGCATAGGAAAGCACTGTAGAAAATTTATACCATTTGGACATGCCAAAGTGGTACTTCCTTCACAATGCTATTCCCTGGACAGAAACTTGGGAAAATTAGCGAGAGAAATTGGATAAATGAAATGAGCTCAAATTTGGTGTAGGTAAGTTACATAGGTATGGTCATGCCCTGGTAAATTTTCAGATCATTTGGGTAAGCCTAGCTAGTACTTACTTCACAAAGCTTCTCTCAAGATAGAAACTTTGGAAATTTCCTGAGAAAGATTTACCAGGCAAATGGAGCTAACTATAATCATGCGGCAATGATTTGGGTATGGAAGAGTGCCCAAAAAGTTTGAGGGTAATAGGAGGGATCTGGATAACACTTGCTTTGCAATCTGCCAATCTGGCCATAAAATATAAATTGAACCTGGGCTCACATAGATGATTTGACTAAGCTGCAATTTGGAGGAGGGTGATAATTTGGGCATATGAAAGAATTGTATAAATTTCATGTCATTTGGATATATAAAAATGGTACTTACTTCACAATGCTTCTAGGTGGAAAAAAACTTTGGAAATTTGCCGAGGAAGATTTACTGGGCAAATGGAGCTGAATTTTGTCATGAGGCAATGATTTAGATAGGAAAGAGTGCCGAAAATTTTTAAGGGCAATCAAGAATATATAAATAGCACTTCCTTCACAAAGTATTATTGTGAACAGAATAGGAAAATGAATATTGTTGAATTATTTTTGAACTAGGCAAGGAAGGTTTTTTTACATATTTGACTAAGATATGACCCAAAGAATTTACGAGTTTTTTTTGGGGAATTTTGGGAATGGCAGAAATATAGGTTGCTTCACAACCTAGGGCAAAAATTGCCACATGGACATGACACATAGGAAAAACTGATGAGGTGGCGCCTAGTCATAGCAACCCACCACAATTTACAAGGTTATGACCATCTATATTGGTCATGATCAGCTAGAAATAAGGCAGCAGACCAGTGCTATCTGCTTTATGACCATTTCGTGTAAGGAAATTACGACCATTCTGACCAAAATGGTCGTTATAGTTTAGGGTTTGGAGCCCCTCGAACAGCTTTTGACCAATTGGTCTCAAATGGTCATAGATCTATGACCAATTCTTTCAGGGTCACTAACACAAGGTCACTAGTTGACATATTTCTTGTAGTAGCCGGAGGTGCCGCTCCCTTGAGGCCCAGTGTGGAGTAGCTGCTTCTTCTTCTTGGGATTGGCCTCAGGAGGGTACTGCGCCCCCGCGCTGTCATGGTCTTCGATCGATGCAGCTTGGAAGGCGCGCTCGAGGGAGCACACCACGTCTCTTTCTTCACAGGGGACCGTGATGATTCTGCCGCTTCCCGGCATCTTGAGGACGTTGTAGCCATGGTGGGTGACTGCCATGAATTTGGCCAGCGCTGGGTATCCGAGGATGGCATTGTACGGCAGACGGATGTGGGCGACGTCAAAGTCGATGAGCTCGGTGTGGTAGTTGTTGCATTGACCGAAGGTGACAGGGAGACGAACTTGCCCTATCGGGGTGGTGGAGCGGTCAGTCACTCCCGAGAAAGGCTTGGTAGGTTGGAGCTGATCGTATGGCACTTGAAGGCTGTCGAACGTCTCGACGGACAGGACATTGAGCCCTGCGCCGCCGTCGATGAGGGTCTTGGTGACTCGGACATTGCTGATGACAGGTGAATAGAGCATTGGGAGAACGCCGGCTGTCGCCGCACACTTGAGCTGGTCTGCCGAGTTAAAGGTGATGGCGTACTTGGACCATCTGAGCGGACACGTGGCTTCGAGCTTGGGGAGGGCTGCATTCACCTCGCGAGAGAACTTCTTGAAGATGCGCTGGGAGGCTGGGGCCTGAGCGCCACCCAAGATGCAGGCGATGGCGCGCGGCTCTTGGAAGCCCCCAGCCCCCTCGTCTTGTTGGTGGTCGTCATTCCTCCTTGGCGGAGGCAGCAGAGGGAGACCAGGGTTGCCCTGAGGTCGGTCCTCGTGAGGCTGGTCGCGCCAGGCGCCCTCACGAGGCTGGTCCTGCCAACGGTCCTCGCGAGACTGGTCGCGCCACTCCTGGCAAGGCCCACGGTCGTCCCAACGTCCTCCACCTCGTCCACCTCCTCGGCCGTAGCCCCGGTCGTTGTGCTCGGGCCGTCGACCGAAGCGTCCATCTCGGATGGCCCTGAGCTCTTGACAATCATTGATGTTGTGGGTACGCACGTTGTGGAAGGCGCAGAACGTGTGGCTGCCCTTAGGCGACTCGGGAAGATCTCGGTCGCGCTTGGTGTCTGGCTCTGCTGCTAATACGGCTACCCCTTTATGCTTCACGTCCTTGGCCTTCTTCTCCTCTGGATCCGCAGCAGGGAGCTCGAGAAGGGAGAGGCACCCTTCCTCAGCTCTTGTGCACTTGGTCGCGATGTTGAACAGCTCCAAGGTCGTGCACAGCTCTTCATGGATGGCGAGCTCCTCCTTCATCTTGATGTCGCGGACGCCGTCAGAAAATGCTGAGATGATGGCCTCGTCGGTCACCTTGGGGATCTTCACGCGCACGTCATTGAACAGCTGGATGTACTTTTGCAGGGTCTCTCTCGGTTGTTGCTTGATGCAACACAGGTCACCCGCGGCGGGGGGAGTTCACGAGTGCCCTGGAAGTTGGCGATGAAGCAGACGCGCATCTCATCCCAGGAGGAGATCGAGCCTGGAGGCAGGTTCAGGAGCCACGAGCGAGCCCCGTCCTTAAGAGTCATGGGAAACCAGTTTGCCATGACCTTTTCATCGCCATTGGCCGCCTCGGCGCTCAACTCGTAGAGTTGTAGGAATTCCGCAGGGTCGGGGGTGCCGTCGTAGCGTGGAGGTAGATCTGGCTTGAACTTGCCCGACCAGACGATGCTATGCAGCTCGGGAGTGAAGGCGCGATAACCTGCCGTGGCCACAGGGGGCTTGTTGCGGAGGCAAAGCTTGGCCGGGGTGCCCCTGAGCTGCCCCGGCATGCGGCGCATGGACCTGTCGCAGCAAGCAATCCTGGCGCAACAGAGCCGGGAGCGGTGGAGTGTTTCCTTGCGGACAGGGAATCTCTTGGCAGTTTCTTTCTTCGTGCGCGGGCACGTGACGCGGTAGGTCACATCGTGGTGTCGCGCACCTTGGAGCGAGGGTGCCGTCCTGACGTGGGGGAGGCGAAGGCGCACCGCGAGCTGCACGCCTCGGCGCGAGGGCGCCATCTTGTTGGGGAGGAGGCGGAGGAGCTCCGTGAGCCACGTCGCTGCAGTTGGGGGCGGGCAAGGCAGCGAGAGGAATGCTGCAGGAGAGCCCCCCGCGGCGCTAACAAGCTCGGCGATGCGGTCCGGACAGTCCTCGTAGAGGTCGTCGACCGAGCGGTAGCGCAGGAGCTCGTGTGCCATGAGCAGCGCGGCCTGCGCGTCCGTGGGCGCGCGACGAGCGTTGGACGATGAGTGAGCAGGAGTCAGCGACGGAGTGGCGGTGTGCCATCACGGCGCACGGAGGCATGCAGCGAAGAGGCTTGCTGGTCGTTTGCCACTAGACATGTGACGGCGTTGGCGGTGGGTGATGGAGAGCGGCGGGGAGGCCCGCCGACAGGGGTTGTCTGAGCGACGCGGGTGGTAAGGGCGGCCTGGCGCTCAGCGCGAGGCCGGCGAGCTTCAGCCATGAACTTGGTGGAGTGACGAAGAGCGGATAGGCGAAGAAGAAAGTTTCGGCGCACCCCTACCTGACGCGCCAAATGTCGGATTTCGGGTTCCGGCAAACCCTTAAGGTTCGAACACTGGGGTGCGCACGAAGTTCTCTCCCTCTCTCTAGCTCGCACGCTTCGTAGGATCTCACAGCCTAGCTCGTCGGACTCAAAGAACGAGAGACACAAGATTTATACTGGTTCAGGCCACCGTTGTGGTGTAATACCCTACTCCAGTGTGGTGTGGTGGATTGCCTCTTGGGCTGTGGATAAACAGTTACAAAGGAAGAATAGCCTCCTGAGGAGAGGTGTTCTTGTGCTTGGCGAACTTATGTGGTTGGGGATGATCTGAATGATCCGTTGCGTGACCTCCCTTCTACCTCCTCTCTGGATCAGTTGCCTCCTATTGTGGTGGCTAGTCCTATTTATAGAGGCCCTGGTCCTCTTCCCAGATATTGAGCGGGAAGGAATCCCACACCGGCCAATTTGAAGGGAGACGACTAGTACAAGTTATCCTGACAAAAATAGTCTTCACCTGCCAAAGGCTCTGGTGATGACGCCGTCTTGGGCTCCACGGTGATCCCGTCTTACTGTCCTGCTGGTCTTGGTCTTGTTGCACCAATGTGGAAACCTTTGCGTGATGCCTCGGGACTCCTCGCCTACGTTTGCTTCTTTAGCACCAAAGAGGAAACGAGGACACTGCGCGCGCTGGTGCCCACCTGGCGCCAGTCGTCATGGCTTGCATCACAGAAACCTCGCGAGGTGTCCATTGCCTTGATCTCTCCGTCCCTCACGACCAGTCTGGTGAGGCCGCCCCTGAGGAGGTCTTGTGTCGTCCGCCTCGCGAGGCTTGGCCCCTCGCGAAGGTCTTGAGTGCTTGTTGGTGAAGATGGGATGTACAGGCCGACGATGGAGCCACGCTGTGGGCCGCAAGCAAGCAAGTCTGGGAACTCCCGTTTCCAGAACACCGACAGTGATGACATGACCTTCCCAGTTACGCTATAATTTTACGAGTTCCCTCACAAATGTCACCGAGGATCTCTTCGATACAGTGTTTTATTGGCCCCACCAATGGTTTACCTGGTTCCAAGGATTATAAATTGGGTTCCAATTAGTTAACTCACACAATAATTAGTTAGTCTTGTTGGGAGGTTGTTTGACTTAATCCACAATGGTGAGATTGTGAGTTCCACCTTTGACAAAAATATTATTAAAAAAATATTACTTGACTGAAAACATAATCACCCATGTACAGGAGGGAAATACTCGTCTTTGCATGAAAGCGGCTCCTCTATCGTGCCCTACCTGTTGTTGGGTCACTGACATGTGGGCCAGGGTCTCAACGGGCCCACATGTCATTGATGGAATGGCAGGGTACCGTACATCAGACGAGGATCGTCCGTCTTCACATACCACGAGAAAAATCACAGAAAGAGAACCGAAAGAAATATCTAGACAAGAGAGAGAGGAAGAGCGGAATCGTTCGGCCAGAGCACGCCGGATGAGAACGGGCGGCTTTAGCTCGAACGTTCGCCAAATATATTTGGCATTTAGGGGCTGTTTGGTTCTAAGAATAGCATTGCCACACTTTGCCACATATTTTTATCAAGCTTGCCTAAGGTTAGTTCATCAAAATGAGAGTCACAAGTTGGCAAGACTAAGGGAATCTTGCCACATTTTTGTGTGTATGCCATGTGGGGTCCAAATATGGCTTGACTAAGGTGTAGCTTAAACCAAACACTCATCTAAGTTGGTCAAACTTGCATAACCTTAGTTGTGATAATCTTTGGCTGAGTTAGTCACAAACCAAACTGCCCCTTAGTAATTCCCTGATGAGTCGATGATAAATATGGTGAAGCAGATGGATATGTTTCGTTATCTCACAAGATACAAACAGTAAAAAATAACACTTATTTCCATATTATTGACCAAACATTTGGTTTTGCTTCTTATTCTTTGGAACGAGAGAGGGCCGTAGGGGCCTGCCTTTAACAAGACAATGTGTACTTGATATGTAGGTACACCATGCCCGTAGTAGGTCTAGATTTTTATTTTGGAGAAAGCAAAGTACTGCCCCCTGTGGGCTGTGGTGTGCCCACTTCTTGCTGCATGCATGCCCTGCTCTCTCTGCACATCTTTTTCAGTTTTCCCTCTTTCCTCAGTTCTTCTTCCTCGCCTGTCTGTCTGTAGTCTGCTCCTCTCTACCAAAGGACAAAACAACCAAAGCTGCATGGTTCTAGTACTATTATTATTTTGCTCTGGTTCCAGTTTAAAATAATATAATCAGGGGACCCACACGCATGCTTCCGTGTGCTTAGTCGAAAGCCCCAGCTGTGACTTGGATTACCCATGCCCCAAATGGTGATTGGACTTATTATGCCATGGAGGCAGGCAATGACAAACAAATGATTTGAGGAGTGGTTGGAAAAGTTTGAGGGAAGCAGCACATGGAGAGAGACTTGTGTGTGTCCCTTCCTCCGGTCCTCCTCCCCCCCTCGCTTGTCAAATGCTTTATCACTGGCATGTGGGTCCAACCGAGTTGCCATGGGGATTGGGCCTATGTGTCAGCCGCTATGAGCGAGGGAATGAGTTTGAATGTGTGCAAGTGCTTTTCTGGCCATTACGTGTAGGTGGGTGTACTTAAGTAGGGTTCCAAGTTGTAGGAGACTTTTTGTGAGTTGTAACAGCAAGAGTAGGACTAGGAGGGACAGAGAAAGCACTGATGTGGAAATACAGTGCCAATCAACGCACATCATGGGAACACTGGTCAAGGCATTGGTCCTTTCATGTTTTTATAAATCAAGCGTGCCAATTTCCCTGACACGTATTGCTAATGTTTAGGCCATGCGTTTTTCTCAAAGCCCATTTTGGATCATCTTTGGGAAGGAGTTTTTAGACAAACTCATCCTTTTTTCTCTTTATTCATCAATCATGGCATTACAGAGAACACTAGAAGTAATAATTTATTCCTCAAAATTTAGTGTGAAACGCATGCCCATCTAGTTGACGACTTGAATGGTACTTATTAGACTAACTCTAGCAGAATCATCATCTCGACCCGATCGGCATAATAACCGTCAATTTGATGATTTTGGCCGAATTGGACGATCTAGAAGAGTCGTCATCCTGTTCTGGATCGCCATAAATATTTTTTTGCGAAAATAATCTAGATTTATTATCAAAAGTCACCAGAAGTATAATTCCTCTTAAACATAATAAAAATTACATTGAGATTCTGAGACCACCGACCGACCACTACCGTCGTCAAAACAAGCCGCAGGCGCGCCGTTGTCGCCGCTCCCCTACCGGAGCCGGCTTGACTTTGCCGATGACAACCGGGAGGTCTTCATGCACGTGTCCCTAAGGACCAGCACCCTGAAGCCGCATTCATCGCCGTTGAACCCTTAAATATATCTGAAGCACTTGACACCAAATCTCGTCACACGACGAGAAACCATAACCATAATTTATAGAGGCTCCTCCAAATCGAGCCCACAAGCCACCATACTTGGAGGTTGTGTGGCATTGCTTTGGAGCGCGCACACACCATCACAAACTGCTCGCGCGGGAGGAAAGATTCACTCCCTCCCCCTCTTCATCATCTCGCGCGGCCCACCTTCCCTTCCTACCGACGGTGTAGACGGCCAAACGACTATCTCACTGTGATGTAGAACTGTTAGCGGCAATTTCCGCCATGTTGCCCATCGACTGTGAGTATAAAAAGGGCGTTGACATGTCCCACCTAGCTCATATCCCTCTCGCCGCCCATAGCCTCCCTCTCCCGCCGCTGCCCTTCACAACCTTCACTTCCTCATAATCCCGAAACACACGACATTGTTCATAATAATACTAAGGTGTCTCACCTAAAGCTTGGTACAATTTTAAACAGCTATGATATGAAAAAAGTTGTTAACCGAGCACCATCACCGAAATTGGTACCCCACCATCAGAATTATTGGCATGCATGCTATGCGGAGTTGATTGCAATTATGGCCATGCCGTGGGCGTCGCCGGCCTGTTGATGTGAGTGGGGCAAAGTAGAAGGTGAAAAATTTGAAAATAAGTATGTGGACAATAACATATGAGTCCCATATGTATGAAATTTGTGAAGACTAAGATACGACGACTCTAAATTTGCACGTCATTTGTCCAACCTCGAGAACATTATGGAGTGAAGCTTTATAATATAGCAACTCCGAATATGACGACTGTGCTAGAGTTGCTCTTACATCAGAGCGAGACACATAGGGTATGTGTTTTTCCTAGCACAAGTTTGACAAGTGCGGATCTCAGTAACTAGTGGGTAGTGGCAAGGCTGATGATGCTCATTTTATGGTGGGGCAAATGGCAAGGTATTGCAGGCAGCATACACTTTGCCTAGGTATCCTTTGTTTTGTTTTTTCCAACATGCTCATGTGCAGTGCCCCAAAGAAACAGAAATCCTTGCTTATGTGTAGCAGTGCTGTGCCGGGCATTGTGCTTAATCAGCACAAGATGCCACGGAGAGGGGGCCTAGCTTTGAAGCGTGTAGTCTTTGGAGGAAAGGAAATGAAAGCATGTAGGCAGAGGTTCCCTTCAACAGTAGTAGTAGTAAGAGTATCTCCAACAGGTGCTGCAAAAGACGCGCTCGCGCGGTAAAATTTGGGTTTAGCGCGCGCCAGTTGGTTCCGCGCGCTCCAGCGGTGGCGGGAAGTTACTGCGCGCGGGGGAGAAAGCAGCACGCGGCGCGGTAGATTTGGGGCGCCGCTTCGCGCGCGCCTATAAAATGCCGCGCTCGCCATGCGCACACACACAGCCACGCGCCCTCCCCTCGCAACCTCACCGCTTCGCCGCTTTCCGCGCCACCATGCTGCCGCGCCGCCGGGGTTCGTCGGGCTACCGCGGCGTCCGCGAGCGCCCCAACGGCTGGTACTCCGCCGAGATCCGGTCCGGCGACGTCAGGCTCGGCCTCGGATCGTTCCGGAGCGCGTACGAGGCGGCTCGCGCGTACGACGTGGCGGCGTGGCGGTTGGATAGGCCCCGGACGCAGATGAACTTCCGGGACGTCTTCACGCGCGAGCAGGCGCAGTGCGTCGCCCCTCCGCCGCGTCTCATCACCGACGTGGACCGTGCCGATCACGCTCGGCGCTGCCGCCGCCTCCTCATCGCCGAGGAGGACGAGCGAGCCATGGCGGAGTGGCGCCGTCGCCACCCGGAGGACGTCGCCGACGAGCGTGCCTACTGGGCGGAGAGGACGGCAAGGCGCCGCGCGGAGCGGGCGGACCGGCGTCGGCGGAAGGCATTGGCGAATGCGCAGTGCGACATCGTTTCAGCAGGTGGGAGGTCGGTCTTCACGTCAGACGATGAACGTTGGGACGACATTTGGCTCGATACCTCGGACAACACCGACGAGGATGATGATGGTGATGATGATGGTAGCGATTTGGAGTAGCTTCTATATAGTATGCCGTAGTAGTTTTCTATCTAGTTGCATCGTAATTCTATCTATCTATGTTTTCGAACTATCTATCGTTGCACCGATGTAAAATACCTTTGTATCGTTTTTTTATCTATGCAATTTATCTTTATTTTTTATCTATACAATTTATCTTTATTTTTATGCTTCCGAAAATGTTGTCACGCGCGCTGCATTTTAGCGCGCTGCTGGAGCGGCGCACGCACGCTGCATTTTAGCGCGGCTGCTGGAGCCAGCGCTGCGCGCCGTGCCAAATCAGGCGATGCGCGCGCGGCAAATCTGTTTTTTGCGTGCGGCGCGTCCGGCGCCTGTTGGAGATGCTCTAACACTGTGAGAGCGATCGCTTGCCTCGAGGTCAAAGCCTACAAAAGTCCAAGCAAGAGACTACTGGGGCTAAAGCTCTTTGCAATCCGAATATGTTTTCAGGCTTGCATGGTTAACGTTGGAGTTGTTTACGGTTGCTTTGGCACCTTCTCATCGCGTACGTTGGTAGATTACAAGCGACGTCGACCTCATGCTTTCAACCGTTCCCGATGCCCGGGTCAATCGCAAGGCTCATCCCCACCATCCCAGTTTTGGTGATATGGCCGGGTTGGGTCTCTGCCTTGCTTAGCGTCTTTTTCTTCTTCAACAAAGGGCAATATACATCCTTTCTCTAGAAATGTTATTACTCAAGTAGACTTGTTCATCCACAATATAATAATGTCAAGACGATATCAATTCCACCAAACCTCTGCAAAGACACAATATCGAGACATCGAGAATGTACACAACCAAAACTACTAAAAAAAGTGAAGGAATAAATAAAAACAACACGGCCAACAACTTGCAACTTATAAGCAGCAACACCTTCCACCGTTCTTGAGAACACATGAAATAAGCAAAATGTTCTTCAAAAGCAACGCTTTCATAAAGGAAACGATGCACAAGTGCCGTCATCGTCGGATTCAACCATTGAACATCATATCTTGGGTTTTCACCCAGGAGAGCACGTCTAAGGAATCTCCATGCAATGCTTCCAGCAAGGACACGACGTGTAAACACCGTCCTTGCTAGGTGCAAACATCGAAGGCTAGACCTAATATTTTCACCCTAGAGCTTGAGACCCTATACTCAGTAAAGCACCACCAAACCCTAGTCTTCTAGTGTTGCCGCACCCAGTATTTAAAGAAGCCGATGTTGTATGAAGGGGAATGCCCACATGCCATGGTCACGGGAAATTGAAATTAAAAATGTTTCATGGTGTAAATGCCTAGAGACAGTCGCTCCCGTGCTTAACCATGGAGTGAACATCATCGCGCAAGCAAGGCCATGCGTGCAAACAAGAAATGTCGAACAACATGAAGAACCCAATGTCGTCAACAACTTCTCGCTTGCACCGTTGCACGTGTTCCAAAACCAGTGTGGTAGAGCCTTGACGGCGACTATGGCACGGAGATGTGGGAAGTTGTAGCCGCACCATCCCCACCCCACGAGTGCACCTCTTCAACTAGTCATTGTCGCTGCCACGTCGCCGATGACCCCCCCCCCCCCCCCCCCCCCCCCCCCCCCGCGCCCCCTCCCCGAGCCACCGCTGGAGGCCATATCGTATGACTTGATGCCTCCACTTCTCTTGGTACAAAATCCAGAGTTGGTTGTCGCACCACCCACGGGGCAAGCCATAAGCGGATATATCTAGCAACTGATGGAGCAGAAGGCAAGCCAAAGTCGATCGTGTTGAGGCTTGCTTGGGAGAGGTTGCTCGCCGCAGGAGAGGCAGTCGGGGAAACCAACCATTGTGTTGTGCAACAAAGAGAAGGCCTCCAGACGAGAAGAAACCCCGCCATCCGTGGGGCGGAGCACCCCGCTGCCATCTACTTAGGCACCCGCGCAAACTTCTCCTATGGTTGGTCGCTGGTGATTGCGAGATGGGAGGGTGGAGGGCGGGCTAAGCGGCGACAACGCGAGATCCTCCGAGTCAACACACCCGGGCTTAGTAGTTGTCGTGAATCTTCTATCCTGCCTGATCTCAGCTAGATTTCATCGATTGTCGTACCCCATTATGATTCGCAAATCTTGGCATACCCTTTTTTGAACTTAAGATGCGCAATGTAGGTTAGGTGAATGAGATATACTAAGGAGAGAGGGGCTACGGAAATGAGATGTTGCCGAGGTGAGAGAGAGAGGGGAAGGTCTTGTTCCTCCTGTTGCTTCAAATAGAAAAGCTTAGGTTTAAAATGTCCGTATGGAACAAGTTTTTAAAGTTGATACTAAATACACATGATCTTTGGAACAATATGATACCAACGGCTAGTGTAGACATCAAGGACGCACACAAGTGTATCCTGAATACCCAAAGATGCGCTAAATGTCGGCTAAACAGGGGTGAACAAGCGACTACCAGATTTAAAATTTTCTTAGCTGCTTTTAAAGACTACTGCAAAAATGTATCTCTAGATATGCAACTTGATGATACACCCTATATGAAGATCTACAACAAGATAACAAGCTACACACGGCAACTAATTAAACAAGTAATAACAACTCGTAAAGTTAGGTTTAGAAACAACCGAAAGTGATGAAGACAAAGATGTAATATGAAGATCACATTCCTGGGGGAGGGTTAATCTACATTGAAGAGGTGCAGAACAATGAATCTCCCACAGCAACAAATGTCCATGGCCGGTCCTCGGGTTTTGGTGGTTCGGGCGAACCTGAAACTTGGGGGGCCTCATTATAAAGGTCAAAATAACAAGCCATATATGTAATATTCAGATGCGATATGTGGATAAATTAATTTATATTTATTACGCTAAAATTTTCTTATAACATTCTAAAATGCAAAAGACGATGACGATGGTATCAATACTAATATCATCTAACAATTCATTCTCAATGAAGAAATTGGTCTTAAGGAATCTAACAATATATTTACTATGCGATTTATCAACTCGTGTACTTATTTTCCTCTTTTCTCTATCGAATACATACTTGTTAGATGATGTGATGATTTTTTAAAAATGGTTAGTAATTAAACATAGCGCAAAGCTAATAAAATCATATATTTGTCGTACAAAATCAATAAGTCATGGCAAAATAGCACAGACGAACCCGTCTAAGAGAGATGTCCATCGGATCCAAGCAGCATCACTGAAGATCAATGCCGACCGGATTCAAGAATATTGTTGGAGACACCTCCACACACCCTCCGTCGGCACTAAACGCACTGCTTGAGCGAAAGGTCCGTCGGAGGGAGGACGAACCGGCGGCGGCGCCAACAAGGGGGCAACAAGGGGGCTAGAAATGGCTTATGGAGGGAGAGGGGGACGTTTCATACTATGGCCATAGAAACATTAATGGTTTGGCGTTGTACAATATGCATTTCTAAGGTCAAACCCATCACTCTACTCATCAGCTGATAATTTAGCATGTCTGGCAGCATGTGTTAATAGTAATAAGGACCAATCAACCCAATCATTGTGAGCACCAAAACGCATCCAAAAACCCCTTTGGCTTGTGATGTGACCTCCATTATTTTCCCTCCCTCCTTCCCAGACGACTCACTCTCTTTCCATGCCTTTAAAAGTCCATCTCTCCCGGTCTCTTCCGATGGCACAAGCTCGTACTACTGCTTGCACACCCACTACAGTCTCGGTGTATCGTCTCACTTGTCTTTACGCGCCAAGCCCGGGAGTTTCCCCTTCTTTTGCTTTCCTTCTCTTTTTTCCCTCTTTATTTACTTTCAGAAATTTCTACTCTTTTCCATAAATCCTTTTTAGGGAACCTTCCTTTATGTATGCATACATGAAAGAGGGAATATGTCTACACCAAAAGAAAAGTTAATAATAAAGAAATTATACTCGCACCGCTCCTTCGTCCTTTCTCCTTTTGTCAACAGTGCCCTTTGTGTGTGTGTGTGTGTGTGTGTGTGTGGAGGCAGGGAGGGAGGCAGGCTGGTCCACCATGGAATTAGAATGAGTAAAAGTCAAATCCATATTGCACCATGCCAACAAGGCTGCCGAGTCATCCTATCACCTCTTTCTTTTCATGCTTTGCTACTCGTACTTTTCCCTCACTCACATGCATCTACAAGGTTGATCACATGGATTCTAATCATGTCTATTGCTGCTAGAACTCTAATTGATTCGGCCTAGCCTCTTGTGTATTTCTCTTTATTTTCCCCGTTTTATTGATGTTATTTACTGATGCTTAAAAATACAGGTGAATAAAATGTGGAGTACGGCTGAAATGTGTGGTCAAATCAACGGTTCACAATCAACCCTAGCCGCCGCCGCCACCCCCACTCTTCTACCCACCCCGCTGCTGTCAAAGGACGCCGGTGGACAAAGCTGCCTTCTCGCGCAGGGGAGCGCTTGCTGACCATACGACATGGTGGCCCCGGACGGTGTGGCATACATGATGGAACTTGGACGTCGAGACGGCGACCATGGGCACTCTAGGAGGTGTTGAGCTGCGGTGCTAGGTGGCCAGCGGTGCGGGGCATGGACAACTTTCGACATTGGTGCTATTGTGGCAGCACCAATGTGGTAGCACAGAAAGTGGTGCGTCAATAAGCCGGGGTGGTGCGCCTACCGCCTGAGGCGGCCATGGAGTTGACACCATGCCTCGGCGTCGTTGTCGTCGGCGACCTCCGGCACATTTGCCCTGGAGCACGTGCATGTGAGTTGAAGTTGCCAACGACGTTTGGCTCTCCACACTTTGTGATCGTTCTGTGTTCCGAAGAATGGATTTGGGCGCATGGTGATATCCATGCCAAAGATATGCAGGTGAAGGACTGCCTCCCGACATGTATGTCATGGAGTGATTTATTTCAGTTTCCATGACCATGGTGTGTTTGCCCCTCCATGCCAAAGATAACTTTGGCTTGGTGGTACTCAGGGGGGTGTCGAACTCAAAGGTGAAAACCCATGGTCCGACATTTGATGGTTGCATCTTGCTAGGACGGTGTTTACGCACGGCGTCTTTGTTGAAGACATTGTTTTGGGGTGAAAGATATGGCAATATCGTCGTTTTGGAGTTTGCTAATACATGCTCTATGGGGTGAAGATATGGCAATGTCGTGTCTTCCTCAATGTCGTGTCTTCCCTTGATACGTTGATTTTGAAGAACCTTGTTTGTAGGGTTGTGCAGCCCTATTTTCTCGTCTGTGGTCAAATAACTAATTTTCTTTCAATATGAGCACCCTCTAAAATATTTCAAAAAAAAGCACCCTCTAAAAATATTCTTCGTAGTTTTCTATTTTGCCCTACTACATCGGAACATTTCCTCCCGTAGTGCTCGACCCCCATCTCATTATTAGTCATGGCACATGAACAGACATTCCATCAGTTTTAATGCCAAGGCAGTAGCATGCAGCACACAATCAAGGCACCATCATCAGAGAGAACAAGTGATCAAGGTTTATCCACATTTATTTAGATAAAATGAGAAGCCAGCAAGGGGGGCATTAATCAATGCAGATGTAGATAGAGCTCATGGGAAGTGGGGAATTGCATTCATGGCGCCGTCGTAGGGAGGGAGCAAGCCGGAGATGGAGCAAACTTGCCCTGCCGCCTACCTTGTCCCTCCCCTCCTCCATGAGAGTGCTACTCCAAGAGCCATCAATGGCTAATCTCCCTGCCTCCTCCCCCCTACAGGACCCGTCTTTTCCAGCCGCATTGCAAAATTACACGTTTTTTACTTCTCCCCCCAGGCCGGCTTCTCATTACGGCCTTCCCTGATCGCCGGCTGTTGTTCTACGGCGAGCTATAGGTAGTAGCTAGTCCGGCGCCGCGGGGCGGGGTTGGCATCTAACGCCAGGCGTCGCGGCTCTCCTCGTCGGGTGGAAGCATCATCGCCGTGGCGGTGGCGCGCTTGAGCGGCCGGCCGGCGGGCTCCGGGGAGGACGACACGGAGACTGACCCCGGCCACGCGGTGGCGGCGCCGGAGCGTGAGTCCGCGCTGCTGGACGAGCTCTCGCAGCTGAAGTATGCCGCCGCGCCGATCACGCCGCTCGGGCTCAGCGGCGGCGAGTGCAGCCCCGCTGCCGCGCGCTTGCGCTTATTGTCGCCGCCGAAGCCCATGAATCCCGCCGCCGCCTCCCCGGAGAGGATCTTGACGCACTCCGCCACCTCGTCCTGCATTGGCAAGCCCATCAGTTGAGCACAAACAGTGGCATTGGCACGAGTGTGCACGAAGACAGCTGGTAGTAATAATGTGGCAACCGCTAACGACAAGTTTGTGGTGCTGACCTCGGGGGCGTTGATGAGCGCCAAGAGCTCGGCGTCGCCGTCGCCACTGCCGTAGCCGGCCGTCGCGAGCAATGCCGCCGCAGCCCACGCCGACGGGCGGTACCGTGGCCAGCTCCAGTCTGCCACGCGCGCAAAGTGAGAACACGCTTGACGTAAAGATGGAGTCTTTTATTCTTGAGACAGCAATGCATGGACGGGGAAGAGCCATGAACCCACCTGGCATTACCGCGAGCAGGACGCTCTCGCACTGGCGCAGGCGCGCGGCGGCGAGCACGGGGTGGAGGAAGGAGAATGGCGTGACGGGGTGCATCCGCCAGGCGAGCGCGGAGAGCACGAGGAGCTCCATCCGGCGCACCGTCTTGGCGTCGAACACGTCGGCGTCGCCGGCGCTCTCGGCGGCGCAGAGCTGGAGGTCGAGGAGCACGGGCACCCGCGTCTCCTCCACCTTAGCGGCGAGCGCCACGCAGGCGACGGCGGCGAGCCGCGCCATCCACGGCTGGTCCCCGAGCCGCAGCGCGCCGCCGCTGAGGAAGCAGCGGTCGAGGTACGCGGCGGCGAGCGCGGCCGTGAGGGCGGAGAAGCCGAGCCTGGCCGCCGCGCGCGTCGCCCACCCCACGGCCGCCTGCCTCCTCGCGTCGCCGCCGTACCCGTCGCCGCCCTCCCGCAGCAGCACCTCCTCCTTGCCCCTGAACACCTCGAACAGCGCCGGCAGCTCGTCGTCAAGAGCCACCAGCGGCTGCTGATCCGGCCACTGCTCCTCGGCCGGCTCCTGGAACAGGTCGTGGTGCTCCTCCGGGCAGTAGAGCGAGTCAACAAAGAGCGCGGCAAAGGCCATGGCCACAACGTGCTCCCGTGGGTACAGATACAGTGACGTAACGGGGGACAAGTCCAGTGGTGCTCGGTCCTGCTCAGGGCGCGGCGGGAGCGGAAGAGGAGAGCGGCTCCCCTCCCATGGCGAGGCGAGGCGGGGCGAGGTAGCCGGTTGGCTTTAACTGCGGCTACGGCTGGTTGGCTGGCTGCTTTAGCTGGCCTCGAGCAGTGGGAGGCGTGGTGGGGGGCAGTGATGAGCGCAGCACGCAGCACAAATGGGATAGGAGGGAAAGGGCGGGGAGGTTTTATTGGGGTTCGGGAGGAAGACGAAGAGAGAGAGAGAGGGGGAGAGGGGAGCGCCACCCGCCACGCGACGCAACGCAACGGCAGGGGCAGCAGCTTCTTTATTGCGGGGGTGGTGTGCGTGCTGCTGCTGCTGCGGCCTGCGGGCAGAGGGAGACAGGGATTGGGGGAGGGGAGGCGAGAGTTGGTTTGCTTTTGGTTTTCGCGGCTTCCCTCGCCCGGGCGTTCAACTTTCGGGGGTTCCCCAGGAAGGAAGGACACGGGAGCCGCTGCTGGCGAGCAGTGCTGTCTTTTCTCGCCCTGCCTCTGCTCGCTTGTGATGGATGGACCTTGCCTCCTCGCTCCGACGCTTGCCGCCGACCCAGCTTTCCCTCCTGCCAAAATCATATTTCCACAAATGCAGTGGCATATTCTCCGTGAAAGGACGTTTTTTCCAAGATTTTTTTATCAAATACGTAGGTTTTCAAATTGCCTTCGGCATGACATGCTCTCCAAAGATATATACCCGCAAAAAAAGATATATACCCTCATTTCCCGTAAAAAAAAATCCTCATGCACTGTATTTGAGCCGTACACTCACTTTGATCTTTGTTCTTTTGGCAAAATAGACCTTCCCGTCTACCCTCCATCGCTCTTCGTTTTTCTCACCGGAGAGCACCAGCGCACCTCCAAAGAGTCCTTCACAAATTTCTCGTTTTTACGCCCTCCTCCCAATCCTATCCGTGACCATATCTCGTCGAAGAACACCATCACACACACGGTTGCGTAGCGACAACATAACTAGAGGTATCGGCGGGGATGTGCCTATTCGAACTTGTTAAATCTTGTTCGGCGCCTCCAAGCTAGTTTAAGTTACCACCTTTAGCTCGTTTGGAACTTCCAAGCCAAAATGGTAGGAGCCTCAGGTTTTGCTAATTCGTGTGCAATCACACATTTCTGGGTCCAACCTATGTAGGCCCTCTCGCATACCGCACCATTCAAAGCCAATCGTTCAAGCATTGTGATGAGTTTAAAAGAGGATTCTAACCAAATTATTGAGTCTACCCTCTGAAATCTTCTTTACTTTGAGATCTGTTACCGTGTTTCAAATACTCTAACGTTTCCAACCTTGTGGATTCATTGTGAGAGTTTGAGTGTGAAGGGGACTATTTTTTGAAGCGCAAACAAAAGATTTATCACCAAGCGACCAACTTGTTATTACTTTTTGAGGGTGTGCCCTAGGTGTGCTTGGGATCCTGCAAGGTTTGAAGGACCAAAAAGTTTGTAAAGGCAAGAAGATATTGATGAGTGTATTTAAAACTCATCTTTTCGTAAGTTTAAACTTGATATTCTTACATATTTTCTTAGTACTCCAAGTTGTGCACTAAACACTCACAATTGCAAAGTCGTGTAGACCTTCTTATTTTGTTAAGTTGTTGCATATATGAACATAAGGGGGAGGCTTATTGAAGATCTACATCACGAGAGGGTCATTGCGATATAAAGATGGCCGCTAGGAAGCCTAGTCGAGCATTGGTACAAGCGTGCTTGTATCAAGCAGGGTTGCGCCTGCCAAGGCGCTTTCGTGAAACCCTCCCCCTCGCTATCCGTGCATTTGCGCCCCTAAAACCCTAATCAGGAGGGACTGCAACTGTTTAGAGAGGTTAGAGGACTCCAAATCATCTCTCTTCCCCTATTTACCTATCTATCTATATGTTTCTCTCTCTCCATGCCGATTGACACAACCCTCAACTTTTTGCTGCACCAAACCTTCACCAGTCGTCATCTTCATAGTCTCCACCACCAACATAATAACTCGACGATAGTTTTAATCTTATACTTTGAGATTTCCTTGTGATTAGCGAGATTGTTAGACAATTTAGTCATTAACCTTAAAGGAACATTTTGCAATGTCTCTGGTTGGCAATTCAATCACGATGTGTGTGTTGTCCCCATGGGCTAAGGGTGGACGTTATATTACGTTTGTGTTGCAATTTCGTATTTTGTCTCTTCCTGATCATAGGACTGGATGTACCCGATACACCGAAGGTCGGCTAAAGGGGGTTGGATATCAAGGAGGTGTGGAGGACTACACCAAACAACGGTGAGAACAAGGAATAGTAAGGTAGTTTGATCCAAATCTTTTGGGACTAATGATGCAGTCATGAAACGCCAAGGTGTTGGTGTGGTTTCTCCTCAATAACCATGGAGGCCCGCGAGATGGAATAAGGCCACTGTTGGACAATGTACCCTCGATTCGAGGACAATCGGTCGTGGTGTCTTAGTGACACATGTCCCACTTCTCAAATGCAATGCGCATATGTTCATCATACCTATATTTAATTACTTACCTTATGATCCTACACGCCCGTACGAGGTTGCAGGTGAAACTCTTTACCGAGTAGTATCTCATATTACTGGTTACTAATATGCCTTTTTGGTAGTTTTTTGTGTTGCTAATACTTGCAACACCTTGATCCCATAAACAAAGAACTAAGGAAACTATTGGAAGATGTAATATGTCTTCTAGTAGCACCATCATTCCCATGATTTGATAAAACTACGGTCTCTAGGGAAAAAGGGATGATGCTCCAAGGATGATATTCGGACTGAGGTAACCAAGTACGTGGGCAAGAGCTTAGTATGTACTTTTTCAGCATCGTTGTTGAGACCTTTGTGCCCTTACTAATTTGCATTGGAGCTTTCAGCAACGAGTAGCATGATTGTGCCAACAGTAATAACATCGGGGAAAAGATCCTTGCATTTACAATCTCCTTCCTTTAATCCCTTTCTTTCATGCAAGCAAATTTTTTTGCTCTTTCAATTTCTCGTCTTCCATTGCATGTGTACAAAATTTTCGACAATTGTAGCCTGAATTTAAATTGACTATAAAGATAAAAATTGATAGTTATTACTATGTTAGTCCGTTTCACATCTTCCAAAATCCAAAAATTCCTACACATAGGCCTTTTTTAGAATCATTGTTTTAACATCACACCTGATTTCATTTCAACATGAATTCCATGGACAATCTCATGTAATAGGGGCATGCCCTCTACAATGAGTTTGTGCCTACAAACACTTTAGCTACCACTAAACTTATCATGTTAGCTAGAAATTTTGCAAGTATTTTATAACTTACATTCAACTAGAAATTAACAAAAAAACCAAAATGATTGTTGCATTAGGTATTTTAGGTATCAAATAAATAATGCCATGATTTACACTTTAAATATATATGCCCCTTCATGAAAAAACACAAAGCAATTTTTATACGTCTCCAACGTAGCTATAATTTTTTATTGCTAACTGATATTATATTATAACTTTTGTATGGTTTTTATATCATTTATATTATTTTTCTGGACTAACTTATTAATTTAGTGCCCAGTACCAGTTCCTATTTTTTGCTTGTTTTGGTTTCACAGAAAAATCATATCTAGGAAGGTTCAAACACTATGAAATTTTATGACAATTTTTTTATGGAAAATAAGAGACCCTAAAAGCTTCGGGAGAAGACCATAAGATTCACATAGGGCCCACAAGCACAGGGGCATGGCCCACCCCTGGCTGCGCCACCTAGGGTTGTGGGGGCCCTGCTGCTCCGCTTGACCTAATTCCTAGCCTATAAATTCCCAATATTCCCAAAACCCACATAGGCATAGAGACGAGAGAATTTTATCACCGCCGCCAGCCTCTCTTTCGAAGTGATCCCATCTGGAGCTCTATTCTAGAGCTCTCCCGGAGGGGGGAAACCATTGGGGTGGCCATCTTCATCAACCTTGCCGCGCCTCTGTGATGATGCGTGAGTAGTTCTGATGATATGTAGATTTATGATCAAATTGTTCATTGATTATAATTGAATCTTTTCAAGTTTTGTTGTATGATTGATTAGCTATGTATGCTTTCTGGTTATCTGTCTTCTCTGGCCAAGATAGATGGGCAATTCTTCAAAGGGAGTGATGCATAGTAGTGGGTTCAATCTTATGGTGATCTTGCCTAGTTGCAGAAAGGGGCAAAGGCATATGATGTGTTGTTCCTGCTAAGTATAAAACAACGGGGATTGATCTTATTGCTAGGTTTCTTTCTGTCTACATCATCTCATCCTGCTTACTGGGTTACCCTATTTCTTGCAAACTTAATACTTTGAGTGCATGCTGGATAGCGGTCTTGGTGTGGAGTAATAGTAGTAGATGTAGTTGGATTGTGGTCTAATTGTTACGGACGTGATGCCTATATGAGATTATGCCATAAATGATGCTTATTTGTCAATTTCCCAACAGTAATTTGTTTACCATGCCATTATCTGCTTTCGAGAGAGAAGTCACTAGTGAACCTATGGCCCCCTGGTCCATTCTCTATTATTATTTGCGTTGCTCCACTGATCTCTGTACTATTTTGTCATTTGTCACAGCACTGTCTATCAATATTTCCTTTTAACCTTGTAACTATCAAGGAGGGGATTGACAACCACCTTACAAAGTTGGATGCAAGCATTTGTATGTTTGTGTGCAGATGTCACTTATCTTGTTAGGTTGTAGGCTCTTATTGGTTTGATAAACATTGGTTCTTAACTGAGGAAAATACGTTCTGCTATTGTGCTACATCACCCTTTCTTTTCGAGGAAATCCAAAAACTCCTATAGGAGTAGCAATTTTCTTTAAGCTATATTTTATTTCTTTCTAGAATTCATGGTAAAAAAGTTCAACATGTAGGCCATATGGACCTGCTACGTTGTTATGTTTCATAACAACATCCTTAATTTTCATAGAAAGCTCAATTTTTACGAAATTTCTATATTTTTTACTCGGTTTATCACAAAGAAAATCTTTTTAATTGATGTCACTACAAGAGGTCCAAACAAGTCTTTGTAGTAATCAGTTACATGCTCAAGAAGATCCTGATCTCCCCGCATTCCACTATTTTGTATCATCTGGTCTACAATTGATCAAAAAAGCTTCTGGAGACGGGTTGTGTTTTTAGCTATTATCTTTGAGACCATGCCCTTTGTGTACGTTCATCGTGAAATTGCCAAAAGAAATAGGTTGAGGTCAAGAGTTACGCACAAGCCCTCGGGGTCCAGATGTTGGGTTCTATGGTAGGGTGCGTCAACTGCAAATTAAAAAATTTCTATGCGCAGAACAACCAAGAACATGCTACGGGAGATGGATCACAGATCATTGTCACTAGACGCGCAATGTCGTGCAGTGGAAGAAGAGTTGGGGCAGCGCGTCCGCGTGGATCGTCTCCTCCTCGTTCGATATCCCTCGAACAACCGGTCATCGGTTCCCACGTATAGGTTCGCCGGAGCGGCGCAAGTGCGCCGCCTCTAACGGTATCCGCGCGTGTAGGAGGAACGTCGTGCGGCAGACTGCTAGGTCCGATCACAAAACCGGCAGCGAGTGGAGGTGTCTATTCGCAACACATGCAAACCCTAGTGACAGCACCGAAGCGATCAACCACATGAGTGTGCAGCACCCCCACTTTATATAGGTGTCCGTCGCGGGCTCAACACTTGGGTCTTGCACGGACCCTAAAGCCCACAAGTCAACTCGGCCACAATCTGAATACAGCTCGGATCACATCCGACCAGTGTCCTAGGATCCGACCTTGTAGGTTCCTTCCCTTAAGCGCGCGACCCCTTAGGTTCAAGCCGGCTTGGTCGCAATTCAGATCACCTCCGAACTACATGTTTGGTAGCGGCCCCTAGCAAGGCATGCCGAACACCAAGCAGACTATGAAGCTGGTTAGACGAACTTGTACATCATACTTTCATTCCTTTTGCCACACGATATATGTTGTCGGGCTCAAGGCGAGTATGTCATCCTTGTGCTAGCCGACCTCTTTCTCGTTTCAGTGATGCCGACCACAAACCAGATGATCTCATAATCCTTGTCGCATGGCCATGCTTATCCTGGTCCGATCACACGAGGGGCCCAGAGTATATCTCTCCTGATCGGAGGGGCGTATCCCATCTTGCTCAACCATGTCTCGCATCATGGGTCTGGACAAGCCTGAAACCTACCTTTGTAACTACCCAGTCATGGAGTAGCGTTTAGTTGACCCAAAGCAAGTCTGTCACCATCCCGAGTACATGCGCCAGCTCAGGTCTTAGGACATCGAATGTATGTTGTACTAGAGACTTAGAGATGACATATCGATGCGTTTGTCCGACTCAGACCTTATCTCAACTCGGATCCGACTACGTCGAATCCGACCAAATCCTTCCAAGTTCATATTATC